>NC_135809.1:138710068-138844034 GCF_964213995.1 Mustelus asterias | reverse complement strand
AGGGGTGAACACTGGCGCGCCGCTGCTTCCGGTTCCGGTACCATGGCGGCCAGGCTCGTGAGTTTGGCTCGGGCCGGATTCCAGAGAACTTTCCGGAACCTGGGTGAGAAAAGGGGGTGGGGAGAATGTGTGTGAGGGTCTCTGTGAGGGTTTGTGTCTGTGTGGGTGGGGAGTTGGGCCCCCACGCCCCGGTTAGACCTGATCGCCGGGTCGATTCTGGAGGGAGAGAGAGACAAGGTCACAGAGAAACAGACAGTGACCCAGAGGGAGGGAGACCCAGAGAGACAGTGACCCAGAGGGACAGTGATCCTGAGGGAGGGAGACCCAGAGAGACAGTGACCCAGAGAGACAGTGACCCAGAGGGAGGGAGACCCAGAGAGACAGTGACCCAGAGGGACAGTGACCCAGAGGGAGGGAGACCCAGAGGGACAGTGACCCAGAGAGACAGTGACCCAGAGGGAGGGAGACCCAGAGAGACAGTGACCCAGAGGGACAGTGACCCAGAGAGAGGGAGACCCAGAGGGACAGTGATCCTGAGAGACAGTGACCCAGAGAGACAGTGACCCAGAGGGACAGTGACCCAGAGGGAGGGAGACCCAGAGAGACAGTGACCCAGAGGGACAGTGACCCAGAGAGAGGGAGACCCAGAGGGACAGTGATCCAGAGAGACAGTGACCCAGAGAGAGGAGACCCAGAGGGACAGTGATCCAGAGAGACAGTGACCCAGAGGGACAGTGACCCAGAGGGACAGTGACCCAGAGAGAGGGAGACCCAGAGGGACAGTGATCCAGAGAGACAGTGACCCAGAGGGACAGTGATCCTGACGTGTATTGAGGGGAGGGAAGTATACGGCTGCCTCTGTTGGTGCTGGTGGAGGGAGTGAATGTTTGTGGAAGGGGCAGCAATGAAGCAGGGCTGCTTTGTCCTGGATGGTGTGGAACTTCCTGAGTGTTGTTGGAGTCACTCTCATTCTCACCAACCTGCCTGCCGCAGATGCGTCGGCTGATTTCAGAGTTTTACAGCTGGTTCAGTTCAGTTTCTGGTCGATGTAACCCCCATTCCTACCATCACTATCATGGACAGATGCAGCTGTGACAGGCAGGTTGCTAAGGATGAGGTTAGGTATATTTTTCTCTCTTGTTGGTTCCATCACCTGCAGTCCCGGTCTAGCAGCGATGTCCTTATGGACCCGGCCAGCTCAGTCTGTGGTGGTGCTACCAAGTTATTCTTGGTGATGGACATTGAAGTCTCCACCCAGAATACATCTGCACCCTTTCCACCATCTGTGCTTCTTCCTAGTGGTATTCAACATGGAGAGGAATGGGGATGGAGTTTGTTTATAGTTTATTTATTAGTGTCACAAGTAGGTTTACATTAACATTGCAATGAAGCTACTGTGAAAATCCCCTAGTCGCCCCATTCTGGCGCCTGTTCGGGTACACTGAGGGAGAATTTTGCATGGCCAATGCACCTAACCAGCACCTCTTTTGGACTGTGGGAAGAAACCAGAGCACCCAGATAAAACCCATGAAGACACGGGGAGAATGTGCAGACTCCACACAGGCAGTGACCCAAGTCAGGAATCAAACCCGGGTCCCTGGCGCTGTGATGCATTAGTGCTAACCACTGTGCTGTCCCATGATAATCAGGCAAGGAAGCCTCCTGGTATGTTGAACCTGATGTCCAGAGTCCAGGGTTCGATTCCCGGCTTGGGTCACTGTCTGTGTGGAGTTTGCACATTCTCCTCGTGTCTGCGTGGGTTTCCTCCGGGTGTTCCGGTTTCCTCCCACAGTCCAGCGGGTTAGGTTGATTGGCCATGCTAAAATTGCCCTTGGTGTCCTGGGATGCGTAGGTTAGAGGGATTAGTGGGTAAATGTGTAGGGATATGGGGGTAGGGCCTGGGGGGATCGTTGTCGGTGCAGACTTGATGGGCCGAATGGCCTCTTTCTATGCTGTAGGGTTTCTAAGATTTCTAAGATGTTGAGGACTCCCTGAAAAATTCCTTCCCAAATCTGTGCCACTGCCACCTCTGCTGACTCTCTGCTGCCAGTAGGGCAGGACACACTCAGGAATGGTGATGGTGGTGTCTGGGACATAGTCACACTCACAGAATCATACCTTAGACACAATGTAAGGCTGTTGTTTGACTAGTCTGTGAGACAGCTCTCCCACGTTTGGCCCAAGTTCCCAGATGTTAGGAAGGAAGATTTTGGGTTTGTCATTGATGTTTTCAATGTCCCAGACCAGGAAAGGATAGCATTGTTTAAAAAGCGATAGCACGAAATGCCCAGCACTTATAGGCCAATTAGTCTTACATCGGTAGTGGGCAAATTAGTAGAATCAGTCCTGAGAGATAGGATTAACTGTCACCGAGAAAGACATGGACTAGTCATGGATGGTCAGCATGGATCTGTTAAGGAAGATCTTGCCTGACAAACTTGATTGAATTCTTTGAGGAAGTGACAAGGAGGGTTGGTGAAGGTAGTGCAGTGGATGTTGTGTACATGGAGCAAGGTGTTTGACAAGGTAGATTGGTCAAAAAAGTAAAATACCCTGTATCCCATGGATATGTGGCAAACTGGATCAAAAATTGGTTTAGTAACAGGAAGCAAAGGATAATGGTTGATGGATGCCCTTGTGAATGGAAAGTTGTCTTAAGTGGGTGCTCCACAGGGTTTGGTGTTGCGACCTTTGCTGGTAGCTATACAGTTGTAGCAATTTGTGACTGTAGTTTTGTTTCTTGCGATGTTCTTGCCTGGCTGAATTTAGTAGCATGAAGCTTCAGTGTGGTATTTGATTACTGAATGCTACCACTAGACCCTCTGGGCCACACCCTTCTTATTGCTTTGTGTAGAAATTATGAAGATTAGTCATGCGTGTGCTGCCGTTTGGTTAGCTGTCAATTCCATTGAGCCTGCTGCCATATCCCTTAATGGGCTAACTCTCGAAAATCTAGTACTTAGTTTTGAAATTATAAAGACCTTGGCTCGATGGTTTAATGGGCAAAGTTTTGATTTCCACACATCTTTTGTGTGCTTCCCAGCATCACCCCTGAATGGTTCAGTTCCAATTTATTCCCCTTATGGACAACTCCCATTATTAAATCCTTTAATCATCTTGAATACTGTACTGAGATCACGCTTTAATCTTCAATGCTCAAGGAATTACAAACCTGGACGATTCAAACTGTCCTCATAATTTAACCCTTTGGCAGTTAGGGTGTTGGTGAGGCCACACCTGACGTATTGTGTACAGTTTTGGTGTCCTTATCTGAGGAAGGATGTCCTTGCCATAGAGGGAGTACAGTGAAGATTTATCAGACTGATTCCTGGGGTGGCAGATCTGTCATATGAGGAGAGACTAAATCGATTAGGCTTATATTCATTGGAGTTTAGAAGAGTGAGAGGGGATCTCATAGAAACTTATAAAATTCTAACAGGGTGAGACAGGGTAGATTCAGAAAGAATGTTCCCAATGGTGGGGGAGTCCAGAACCAGGGGTCATAGTTTGAGGATAAGGGGTAAACCTTTTAGAACTGAGGTGAGGAGAAATTTCTTCACCCAGAGGGTGGTGAATGTGGAATTCATTACCACAGAAAGTAGCTGAAGCCAAAACATTGTGTGATTTCAAGAAGGAATTTATATATAGCTCTTGGGGCTAAACGGATCAAGGGATATGGGGGGAAGGGGGGGGAATCAGGATTTTGAATTTGATGATCAGCCATGATCAGAATGAATGGTGGAGCAGGCTCGAAGGGCCGAATGGCCTACTCCTGCTTCTAGTTTCTATGTTTCTGTGTAATCGGGGGTGGGGGGGCGGGGTGGTGGTCTGTGCTGCACCCGCTCCATTGCCAATATATTTCTCCTGAAGTGAAGTGTTTGTTATGGAATGCAGTGTTTGAAATGGGGTCAAACCAGAGCTCTGCATAACAATGATATAACTGCCATCTGTTTGTATTCCAACTTCCTTACAATAACGGTTAACATTCCAATAGCCTTTTCAATGATTGTTTTGAACCTCTCCACTAGTTTGGTTCTGTACATGAATCTCGAATCTCCCTGTTCCTCCACACTGTTCACTATTTACAAAGTACAATGATCCATCTATCTCTGTTCCACAATGGATAATTTCCCCACACACAACTCCACCTGTCACAGTTTAAGTGAGTGGACAAAACTATCAAAGTGCCTTAGCGACGTTCTGCTTCCATCTACACGAGTTACTGTGCTTCTTATTTCTAACTCTATTTCTTCATCTAAGTCGCTGATAAATACTGTGAAGAACAGAGGCCCAAGTGTAGATTCTGTCAATTGCAATACATACTTACAATTATCTGTACTTGTGTCTCCTACCTCCTAACTGCTTTGACAAAGCGTCATCTGGACTCGAAATGTCAGCTCTTTTCTCTCCTTACAGATGCTGCCAGACCTGCTGAGATTTTTCAGTGTTTTCTCTTTTGGTTCCCTCCAAACCAATTCACTCCCCATTTTGATTGGTTACCACATGCTTTCGTTTTTCCCAGCAGTATGATCTCAAACGTGATAAATATTGGCCAGTATAATCATCAAATCCTCCTTAGATACGCAGATACTGCCAGAGGACTGGAGAATTGCAAGTCATAAAAACATAGAATCAGAGTGCAGAAGAGGCCCCTCGGCCCATCGAGTCTGCACCGACACATTCGAAACAGCTGAACTCCCAATTAATCCCATCTGCCAGCACTTGGCCCATAGCCCTGAATGTTATGATGTGCCAAGTGCTCATCCAGATACTTTTTAAAGGACTAGAGGGATCCCACCTCTACCACCCTCCCAGGCAGCGCATTCCAGACCCTCACCACCCCCTGGATAAAATCTTTCCTCTCATCCCCCTAAACCTCCTGCCCCTCACCTTGAACCTTTGTCCCCTCGTGACTGACCCTTCGACTAAGGGGAACAGCTGCTCCTTATCCACTCTGTCCAAGTCTCTCATAATCTTGTACACCTCGATCAGGTCGCCCCTCAGTCTTCTCTGCGCCAACAAAAACAACCTAAGCCTACGCAACCTCTCTTCATAACTTAAATGTTCCATCCCAGGCAGCATCCTGGTGAACCTCCTCTGCACCCCCTCCAGTGCAATCACATCCTTCCTATAATGTGGCGACCAGAACCGCGCACAGTATTCTAGCTGTGGCTTCACCAAAGTTCTGTACAACTCCATAATAGCAAATTGGATTATTATCTAAATGGAAAAAAATTACAACATGCTGCTGTACAAAGGGACCTGGGGGTCCTTGTGCATGAGACGCAAAAGCCCAGTCTGCAGGTGCAACAGGTGAAGGCAAATGGGATGTTGGCTTATATCGCAAGGGGGATAGAATATAAAAGCAGAGATGTCTTGCTGCATCTGTACAGGGCATTGGTGAGGCCGCAGCTGGAATACTGTGTGCAGTATTGGTCCCCTTATTTGTGGAAGGATATATTGGCCTTGGAGGGAGTGCAGAGAAGGTTCACCAGGTTGATACCAGAGATGAGGGGTGTTGATTATGAGGAGAGACTGAGCAGATTGGGTTTGTACTCGTTGGAATTTAGAAGGCTGAGGGGGGATCTTATAGAGACCTATAAGATAATGAAGGGGCTGGATAGGGTAGAGGTGGAGAGATTCTTTCCACTTAGAAAGGAAGCTAGAACTAGAGGGCACAGCCTCAAAATAAAGGGGGGTCAGTTTAGGACAGAGTTGAAGAGGAACTTCTTCTCTCAGAGAGTGGTGAATCTCTGGAATTCTCTGCCCACTGGAGTGGTGGAGGCTACCTCGTTGAATATGTTTAAATCACGGATAGATGGATTCCTGATCGGTAAGGGAATTAGGGGTTATAGGGATCAGGCGGGTAAGTGGAACTGATCCACTTCAGATCAGCCATGATCTTATTGAATGGCGGGGCAGGCTCGAGGGGCTAGATGGCCTACTCCTGCTCCTATTTCTTATGCTCTTATGACCTCCCTGCTTTTGCAATCTATACCCTGACTGATAAAGCCACCCTTGTTTAAAAAAGGTGCAAGGTTAACCATGGCAACTACTGGCCAGGCAGTTTAACCTTGGTGGTGGACAATCTTTGAAAAATACAATGCAGGACAAAATGAACAGACGCTTAGGATAATGATGGCTCAGAAGGAGGCCATTCAGCCCCTTGAATCGATTCTGGCTCTTTGTTCAGAAATCCAGTCAGTACCGTTCCCCGGTCCTGCAGATGCCTATCCAATTTGCTTTTGAAGTTATCATTCATTTTTGCTTCCACCATCCTTATAGGGAGTGAGTTCCAGATCCTTACCACTGGCCATGTAAAAAATATTCTTCCTCACACCCCCTCACATCTCATCCCAAAATCTTAAATCTGTGTCCTCCAGTCCTTGTACCATCAGCTCATATAAACAGTTTTTCCTTGATTACCTGGATTTCTGAACAGAGAGCCAGAATGGACTCAAGGGGCTGAATGGCCTCCTCCTGTGCCGTAATTATCCTAAGCGCCTGTTAATTTTGTCCTGCATTGTTTTTTTCAAAGATTTTCCTAAACCTGTCGTGGAATCTGCATGGGTCGAGTTAAGAAACAACAAGGGGCAAAAAACACCGGTGGGGGCGGCCGGTGGGGGCGGTTTACAGACCACCAAACTGTAGTGGTGATGTTGGGAAAAGCATTAGACAGGAAATCAGAGATGCATGTGTTAAAGGAACATCTGTGATTATGGATGACTCTAATCTGCATATAGATTGGGAGAGTCAAATTAGTCACAGCACAATTGAGAAGGAATTTCTGGAGTGTATACGGGATGGTTTTCTGGAGCCGTGTGTTGAGGAACCAAAAAGGGAGCAGGCCATCTTGGACTGGGTGTTGTGCAATGAGAAAGGTTTAGTTGACAATCTAGTTGTGTGAGAACACTTGGGGATGAGTGACCATAATATAAATTTCTTCACCCAGAGAGTGGTGAATGTGTAGAATTCACTACCACAGATTCTGCTTGAGGCCAAAATGTTGTCTGATTTCAAGGAGAAATTAAATATAGCTCTTGGGGCTAAAGGGATCAAGGGATATAGGAGGAAGGAGGGATCAGGGTATTGAATTCGACGATCAACCATGATCAAAATGAATGGTGGAACAGGCTTGAAGGGCTGAATGGCCTACTCCTGCTTCTAGTTTCTATGTCATAATCTTGTACACCTCGATCAATTTCTATTCAACATCCTTTGCTCCAAGGAGAACGATCCCAGCTTCTCCAATCTAGTTTTGTAGCTGAAACCCTTCATCCTTGGAAACATAGAAGATAGGAGCAGGAGGAGGCCATTTGGCCCTTCGAACCTGCTTCGCTATTTATCACGATCATGGCTGATCATCCAACTCAGTAGCCTAATCCTGCTTTCTCCCCATAACCTTTGATCCTATTTACCCCAAATGCTATATCCAGCCGCCTCTTGAATACATTCAACATTCTGGTAAATCTCCTCTGCACTCTCTCAAGGACCTTCGCATCCTTCCTAAAGTGTGGTGACCAAATTTGGATGCAGTTTCCTAATTAACCAGAGCTTTAAAAACGTTCAGCATAGCTTCCCTGCATTTGTACACAGTACCTCTATTTATGAATCTCAGTAAGAAGTCTTACAACACCAGGTTAAAGTCCAACAGGTTTATTTGGAATCACAAGCTTTTGGAGCGCTGCTCCTTCATCAGGTGAGTGGAGTACTCCACTCCACTAACTCCATTCACCTGATGAAGGAGCAGCGCTCCGAAAGCTCATGATTCCAAATAAACTGTTGGATTTTAACCTGGTGTTGTGAGGACTTCTTACTGTGTCCACCCCAGTCCAACGCCGGCATCTCCACATTATGAATCTCAAGATCCCATATGCTAACCACTCTCACAATATGTTCTGTCACCTTTAAAGATCAACACATCCCAGGTCCTTCTGTCCCTGTACATTCTTCAGAACTCTGCTATTATGTCGATAATGCTCTTGCCTTTCTGCCTAAATGCATTACCTCACACTTTGTATTAATTTCCATCTGTAATTTCTCTGTCCATTTTGCAAGCCTGTGTCCTGTTACAGTCCATTTGTATTGTCCACATTGTTTGCTACGCCCCTGGGTTTGGTATCATTATCACATTTTGAAAAAAGGCATATCTGAAAAGTCTTAGCACCAACGCTTTCCAACACCCTCCTCTACCACCCTCCAATCTGAAAAACAACCTTTTACTGCAACTTGCTTTTTCCATCCTTGAGCCTTTTTTTAATCCAATTTTTAATCCATTTGGACACTGATTCTACTAACCAGCTTTTTATCCCAAATCCAGGCAAGATTGGTACGTTATGCCCAGCCTTTCTGCTATTTCCACCCTCACTAGCAACTTGGGAAGCAAGCCATCCAGACTAGGTGAACGATTTCATGTTCGCTACCATTCTATTCTTATATTCTCTCTTGGGTAATTGTGGATCAATTAATTGCTAACAGCAAATCATGTCTGGGTGTTTTTGTTGAGGGAAGCGGGTTGGTGAGGGTAATGTGGTTTATGTGTTGTCTGAGGACTTCCAGAAGGGGTTTGACATCGTGTCACATTATAGACTTGCCAACAAAATTGAAGCCCATGGAATAGAATGGACAGGAGCAACATGGAATTGAGGTTTGCTGAGTAACAATAGTGTCAAAGAGGTTTACAGTATGGAAACAGGCCCTTCGGCCCTACTTGTCCATGCCGCTCATTTTTTTAACCACTAAGCTAGTCCCAATTGCCCGCATTTGGCCCATATCCCTCTATACCCATCTTACCCATGTAACTGTCTAAACGCCTTTTAAAAGACAAAATTGTACCCGCCTCTACTACTGCCTCTGGCAGCTTGTTCCAGACATTCACCACCCTCTGTGTGAAAAAATTGCCCTCTGGACACTTTTGTATCTCTCCCCTCTCACCTTAAACCTATGCTCTCTAGTTTTAGACTCCCCTACCTTTGGGAAAAGATGACAAGCAACAGAGTTTATTTTCAGACTAGCAGAAAGTCTATATTGGGTTCCAAATGAGACAAAACATGGAGGAAAAGCTGGTGGAGAGGCATGTACATGGCAGAGGATTCATTTTGTTCAGAATATAATGGAGAGACAATAGAAAAGCGGGTGCAGGAGCAGAGGGTAATGTGTGCACAAAGTTGTGATAGTAGGGGATTTTAATTTTCCACATATAGATTGGGACTCGCATACTGTTAAAGGTTTTGACGGGGTAGAGTTTGTAAAATGTGTTCAGGAGAATTTTCTACATCAGTATATAGAAGTGCCAACTAGAGAGGATGCGATATTGGATCTCCTATTGGGAAATGAGTTAGGGCAGGTGATGGATGTGAGTGTGAGGGAACACTTTGGATCCAGTGATCATAATGCCATTAGTTTCAACCTGATCATGGATAAGGATAGATCTGGTCCTCGGGTTGAAGTTCTGAACTGGAAAAAGGCCAAATTTGATGAAATGAGAAGGGATCTGGGAAGTGTGGATTGGCACAGGCTGTTCTCTGGTAAGGATGTAAATGGAAAGTGGGAGGCCTTCAAAGGAGAAATTTTGAGAGTGCAGACTTTGTATGTTCCTGTCAGGATTAAAGGCAAAGTAAATAGGAATAAGGAACCTTGGTTCTCGAGGGAGATTGTAACACTGATTAAGAGGAAGAGAGAGTTGTATGAAATGTACAGGCAGCAAGGAACACATCAGATGCTCGAGGAGTATAAAAAGTGCAAGAAGCTACTTAAGAGGGAAGTCAGGAGGGCTAAAAGAAGACATGAGGTTGCTTGGGCAGACAGAGTGAAGGAAAATCCAAAGAGCTTCTATAGGTATGTTAGGAGCAAAAGGATAGTGAGGGATAAAATTGGTCCTCTTGAAGACCAGAGTGGTACACTGTGTATGGAACCAAAAGAGATGAGGGAGATACTAAATGGTTTTTTTGCATCCGTATTTACTGAGGAAACGGGCATGGAGTCTACGGAAATAGGGCAAACAGGTAGGGAGGTCATGGAACCTTTACAGATTAAAGGGGAGGAGGTGCTCACTGTCTTGAGGCAAATCAGAGTGGATAAATCCCCAGGACCAGACAGGGTATTCCCACGGACCTTGAGGGAAGCTAGTGTTGAACTTGCAGGGGCCCTGGTAGACATATTTAAAATGTCAGTATTCACGGGGGAGGTGCCGGATGATTGGAGGGTGGCTCATGTTGTTCCGTTGTTTAAAAAAGGTTCCAAAAGAAATCCGGGAAATTATCGGCCAGTAAGTTTGATGTCGGTGGTGGGCAAGTTATTGGAAGGTGTGATAAGGGATAGGATCTACAAATATTTGGATAGACAGGGACTTATTAGGGAGAGTCAACATGGCTTTGTGCATGGTAGGTCATGTTTGACCAATCTATTAGAGTTTTTCGAGGAGGTTACCAGGAAAGTGGATGAAGGGAAGGCAGTGGATGTTGTCTACCTGGATTTCAGCAAGGCCTTTGACTAGGTCCCTCATGGGAGGTTAGTTAGGAAGGTTCAGTCGCTGGGTATACATGGGGAGGTAGTAAATTGGATAAGACACTGGCTCAATGGAAGAAGCCAGAGAGTGGTTGTGGAGGATTGCTTCTCTGAGTGGAGGCCTGTGACTAGTGGTGTGCCGCAGGGATCGGTGTTGGGTCCATTGTTGTTTGTCATCTATATCAATGATCTGGATGATAATGTGGTAAATTGGATCAGCAAGTTTGCTGATGATACAAAGATTGGAGGTGTAGTGGACAGTGAGGAAGGTTTTCAAAGCTTGCAGAGGGATTTGGACCAACTAGAAAAATGGGCTGAAAAATGGCAAATGGAATTTAACGCAGACAAGTGTGAGATATTGCACTTTGAAGGACAAACCAAACTAGAACGTACAGGGTAAATGGAAGGTAAATGGAAGACTTTGAAGAGTGCAGTTGAACAGAGGGATCTGGGAATACAGGTACAGAATTGCCTAAAAGTGACGTCACAGGTGGATAGGGTCGTAAAGAGTGCCTTTGGTACATTGGCCTTTATAAATTGGAGTATCGAGTATAAAAGTTGGAGTGTTATGGTAAGGTTATATAAGGCATTGGTGAGGCCAAATTTGGAGTATTGTGTACAGTTTTGGTCACCTAGTTACAGGAAGGATGTAAATAAGTTGAAAGAGTGCAGAGAAGGTTCACAAGGATGTTGCCGGGACTTGAGAAGCTGAGTTACAGAGAGAGATTGAATAGGTTGGGACTTTATTCCCTGGAGCGTAGAAGATTGAGGGGAGATTTGATAGGGGTGTATAAAATTTTGATGGGTATAGATAGAGTGAATGCAAGCAGGCTTTTTCCACTGAGGCTAGGGGAGAAAAAAACCAGAGGGCATGGGTTAAGGGTGAAAGGAGAAAAGTTTAAAGGGAATATTAGGGGGGGCTTCTTCACGCAGAGAGTGGTGGGAGTGTGGAATCAGCTGCCGGATAAAGTGGTAAATGCGGGGTCACTTTTAACATTTAAGAAAAACTTGGACGGGTTCATGGATGAGAGGGGTGTGGAGGGATATGGTCCAAGTGCAGGTCAATGGGACTAGGCAAAAAATGGTTCGGCACAGACAAGAAGGGCCAAAAGGCCTGTTTCTGAGCTGTAATTTTCTCTGGTTCTATGCTTTTAAAGTATTGAAGGTGGCAGGAAAAGTTGGAAAGTGGCTAAATGCAAATGGGATCCTACGTTTGATCAGTGGAGACTAGAATACAAAAGCAAAGAAGTGATGAATCTTTTAAAAACACTTTCACATGAATACAAATTGTGTTCAGTTCTGGACATCACATTTCAGGAAGGTTGTGAAAGTATTAGAGATGGTGCAGAAAAGATTTATGAGAATGGCTCCAGGGACGAGAAACTTCAATTGCATAGATTGGAGAATCGGAGGTTGTTCCCCGACAGAAGGAAAGATTGAGAGGAGATTTGATGGAGGTGTGGACGGAATTGTTACAGAAACTATTCCCATTTGTGGAAGGATTCAGAACGAGCGAGCACCAATTTAAGATGATTAGCAAAACAACCAACAGAGACATGAGGAAAATATTGCACAGTGAGTGGTTAGAATCTTGAATGCTCTGCCTGAGACAGGGTTAATTGAGGCATTCAGAAGGGGATTAGATAAGTACCCGAGGAGAGAAAAAATGCAGTGCCACAGGGAAAGGGCAGAGCAGTGGGACTAGTTGAATTAACTCTTACAGTAAGCTGACACAGATACAACTAGCCAAATAGCCGCCTTCTGAGCTGTCACCATTGTTACAATCCCTGTAGAGACTAATAATGTTTAAAAAGAGATGAATTTCCTAGTGACCGATGGAAATTACTAAAGGACAAGATTTACTGCTTTTAGATTTTTACTGTAACAAGCAAACTAAAATCAACATTTGCTAAATATTGCTTAAAAGGCAACTAATGCACCAAACTGGAGAAGAAGTACTTTTGCATTAACTAATTAATGTAATCAAGATGCGTCAGCAACACCCACCATTGTGCACTTTACTTCTGGCAGATATACAGCATTACAGGAATATCTCCAAATTATCTGCCAGCTCTCCAATAGGCTACTTCCACTCACTATGCTCGGTTGAAATTTCCAGTGTCCTTCAAAAATTGTTCCATTCAGCCTGCATTTTCTGGATCCAGTTTTCACTCGCAAGGCCCAGGTTGGCCACTCCTTGTTCCTTCAATTTCCAATAGTCCCATTTGTTCCGTTACCTTCCTTCTGAATAAAAAATGAACTCTCACCAGCATACTGTCTGGTTGTTAACAGTCCTTTGCTTCTCCGCAGCAGTATCCATCCCTGCCCCCCCCCCACCATGGAAACCAGATCAAATGGGAATGTCTCCAAACAAGCATTCACCGTTACTCCACCACCCCCCTTTCAGAATATTCTGTTTCGCCTTGTGTTTTATAATGTCCCATGAACAGTCTTGTAAAGCTCAACGTTCATGACCATTCTATGTTTCTATGGATTCGGGGACAACCTATGGAATCTTTTATACCGAAACTGTGAAGGTAGGAACTCTGATAAAGCAGCATTTCCTCAGTACTGCACTGCTGTATCAGCTGGGATTATGTGTGACATTTCCATAGTGGAACTTGAATTCATGAAGTTTTGTCTGCAGGCCAAGGCTGACTATCTTACTGTAATCTCTTTTCATTTCTGGCAGAAGGTGCATCTTCGAGACGTTAATGCACCTCTTCACTGATTGATTTGCTGTTTATAGAGTTTTAGATTTTTAGATTGAAATTCAGATTCCATTAATTATAGATTTATAACTTTTTAGAATTACCTTAGTTTTTTATCAAACCATTTTATGATGCATGTCATGATATCTCCATAATATTGTGAAACGTGACCTATAATATTTAGGGATATAGACCAAAAGTAGGCCACTCTTGAAATTATTTTGCTTTATTTATCTATTTGAGTTGTAAAAAATATTGCTCTTGTGATTTCATTACAGTTCCTGGCCACAGTGTTTTAGCATCACAGACCAGGTTTGAGGGATCTGTTTCAGACGCTCGACGTAAGTAAATATCAAGCTGCAATTAGTTTGATGTTGATGTTGACTAAAATGGACTAAGTAACGCCCGGGAGGTGTGGGACTGACTCCTGCTTGCAGTTTCAGTCCTGTCTACTGCAGCTTCTGGTGTTGCAGGGACCAGGGGCTGCCGGCCAGTCAGACTGACCAGTAGCTCTCTGAGGAAGGACTTATTCCAGAGAGAGAGGGGCTGAGATTCTGCCTCGGAGCGTTAAATGGCTGTGGGGCTGGAAGTATTGGTGGGGATGTGTTTCCTGCTGACTCTTCAGATTCTTTGTCTTGTAGATGATGGACAGGCTTTGGAGAGTTAGAAGATGAGCCAAGCACTGCAGAGTATTCGGCCTCTGACCTACTCAAGTAGTTACACTATTTATTAATGCTTAGATCATAAGAAAGAAATACGAACATAAGAAATAGGAGCAGGAGTAGGCCATCTAGCCCCTCGAGCCTGCCCCGCCATTCAATAAGATCATGGCTGATCTGAAGTGGATCAGTTCCACTTACCCGCCTGATCCCTATAACCCCTAATTCCCTTACCGATCAGGAATCCATCTATCCGTGATTTAAACATATTCAACGAGGTAGCCTCCACCACTTCAGTGGGCAAAGAATTCCAGAGATTCACCACCCTCTGAGAGAAGACGTTCCTCCTCAACTCTGACCTAAACTGACCCCCCTTTATTTTGAGGCTGTGCCCTCTAGTTCTAGTTTCCTTTCTAAGTGGAAAGAATCTCTCCACCTCTACCCTATCCAGCCCCTTCATTATCTTATAGGTCTCTATAAGATCCCCCCTCAGCCTTCTAAATTCCAACGAATACAAACCCAATCTGCTCAGTCTCTCCTCATAATTAACACCCCTCATCTCTGGTATCAACCTGGTGAACCTTCTCTGCACTCCCTCCAAGGCCAATATATCCTTCCGCAAATAAGGGGACCAATACTGCACACAGTATTCCAGCTGCGGCCTCACCAATGCCCTGTACAGATGCAGCAAGACATCTCTGCTTTTATATTCTATCCCCCTTGCGATATAGGCCAACATCCCATTTGTCTTCTTGATCACCTGTTGCACCTGCAGACTGGGTTTTTGCGTCTCATGCACAAGGGCCCCCAGGTCCCTCTGCACAGCAGCATGTTGTAATTTCTTTCCATTTAGATAATAATCCAATTTGCTATTATTTCTTCCAAAGTGAATAACCTCGCATTTGTTAACGTTATACTCCATCTGCCAGATCCTCGCCCACTCACTCAGCCTGTCCAAATCTCTCTGCAGACCTTCTATGCCCTCCACACGATTCACTTTTCCACTTATCTTTGTGTCGTCTGCAAACTTTGTTACCCTACACTCAGTCCCCTCCTCCAAATCGTCTATATAAATGGTAAATAGTTGAGGCCCCAGTACCGATCTCTACGGCACGCCACTAGTTATCATCCGCCAACCAGAAAAGCACCCATTTATTCCGACTCTCTGCTTCCTGTCGGATAGCCAATCCCCAATCCATGCTAACACCGTACCCCCAACTCCGTGTGACCCAATCGTCTTCAGCAACCTTTTGTGAGGCACCTTATCAAACGCCTTTTGGAAATCCAAAAACACCACATCCACCGGTTCCCCTCCGTCAACCACACTAGTCACATCTTCATAAAAATCCAACAAGTTCGTCAAGCACGACTTTCCCCTCATGAATCCATGCTGCGTCTGCTTAATCGAACCATTCTTATCCAGATGGCCTGCTATTTCTTCTTTAATGATGGATTCCAGCATTTTCACAACTACAGACGTTAAGCTAACCGGCCTGTAGTTACCCGCCTTTTGTCTATTTCCTTTTTTAAACAGCGGCGTAACATTAGCCATTTTCCAATCCGCCGGCACTACCCCAGAATCCAACAAATTTTGATAAATAACGACTAACGCATCCGCTATTACCTCTGATATTTCTTTCAGTCCCCGGGCCCGGGGACTTGTCCACCTTCAGTCCCGTTAGTCTACCAAGCACTGCCTCCCTGGTAACATTAATTGTATTGAGTACCTGTCCTCCTACCAACCCTCTATCGTTAATATTCGGTAAACTATTTGTGTCTTCCACCGTGAAGACCGACACAAAAAACTTATTTAAAGTTTCAGCCATTTCCTCATTTGCCACTATTAAATCCCCCCTCTCGTCCTCCAAGGGTCCAACATTCACTCTTGCCACTCTATTCCTTTTTATATATTTGTAAAAGCTTTTACTATCATTTTTTATATTTCGAGCTAGCCGAGCTTCATAACCTATCTTTCCTTTCTTTATCGCTTTCTTAGTCGTTCTTTGTTGTTTCTTAAAGTTTTCCCAATCTTCCGATTCTCCACTATTTTTGGCCACTCTGTACGCATCGGTCTTTAATTTAATACTCTCCTTAATTTCCTTCGTTATCCACGGCTGGTTATCCCTTTTCTTACAGTCCTTCTTTATCACCGAAATATATTGTTGCTGAGTACTGAAAAGGATCTCCTTAAAAATCCTCCACTGTTCCTCAGCTGTCCTACCTACCAGTCTGCTCTCCCAGTCCACCTTGGCCAATTCAGCCCTCATCCTATCGTACTTCCCTCTGTTCAAACGGAGGACAGTGGTATGGGACCCTACTTTCTCCTCTTCCATTTGTATTAGATATGTTTATGATACTGGTTTCCTTCTATGTACATTAACGCTACTAAAGTGAAGGTTTGGTTATTTTTCTGTAATCCAATGAGATAAAGACTGAAATTTGGAAAGACCAGGGTGCCGGTTATGGAATGTGATGTCTCTAGTGTGTGGGTGAAGAGAGTTGCCATGCTCTTTGCTTTTTGTGTGCTAACATGCTTCCCATTTTCTTCACACATGCTGGCTAGCAGCAATGCAAGAAAGAGCCAAAATGTGTAAGTTTCTTCCTGTAAGTGCGCAGCCTGTCCACCAGCAAGTCCTTGGCTCTGTCTCCTTGTGGAAACTTGGTCCCTCGTGGCCCCAGGCTGAAGCTTCAGAGGAGGTTTGGCCTCAGAAGTGTAGTGTTCAGGCCCTTAGACCCACCCTGCTACTTATGAACCAAACTCCTAGCTGCGCGCAAACAACCCCAGTGTGTGAATACTTCAGGAGAGGTGAAAGCCAAAGGAGAAAAGACTGAAGTAAAAATCTGTATTGGAGCCCAAAGGCAGACTAATGTGTAACTCTTGCACCAAGCTGGCAACAAATGTGTTTCTCTTAACTGGAACAATGTCATTGACATTAACAATGGGGGGAAGGGGGGGGTGGGGGGAGTGTTTGGACAGCTTGTTATCTCCATTACTTTTGTTAAGGAATATGCACATTTGGAGGAAATTGGACTAAGTAACGCCCGGGAGGTGTGGGACTGACTCCTGCTTGCAGTTTCAGTCCTGTCTACTGCAGCTTCTGGTGTTGCAGGGACCAGGGGCTGCCAGCCAGCCAGACTCACCAGTAGCTCTCTGAGGAAGGACTTATTCCAGAGAGAGGGGCTGAGATTCTGCCTCGGAGCGTTAAATGACTGTGGGGCTGGAAGTATTGGTGGGGATGTGTTTCCCGCTGACTCTTCAGATTCTTTGTCTTGTAGATGATGGACAGGCTTTGGAGAGTTAGATGATGAGCCATGCACTGCAGAGTATTCGGCCTCTGACCTACTCAAGTAGTTACACTATTTATTAATGCTTAGATAATTTATAAAATTTTCAAATCTGTTTACGTTAACATTCTCTTCAAAATGCACCAAATATGTAAGCTTTCTTACTCGGAGAATGGATGAATGACATTTCTTTCGCAATGCTGCACTTTACCTTGCAGCTACTGTCCGACCGAGGAATGAACTACTGCACAACCGGCTGTCTGCATTTGGTGAATATGTTGCTGAGATTCTTCCCAAATACATCCAGCAGGTGCAGGTAAAGATGTCAGCAATTTGGCTGTTACCTCGACTTAAGTTGGGTTGCTGAGTTTTAAACGTCAGTCAAAGATCTGTATTTGGGTGGTCGGATATTGGGTTGGTGAATCTGAAGTTAGGCTTTTCATTGGATATCTCTTCCCTTGTTGGCCAGGTTAAAAATTGGCCAGGTTAAAAATTGCCCCTTAGAGTCCTGGGATGCGTAGGTTAGAGGGATTAGCGGGTAAATATGTGGGGGCAGGGCCTGGGTGGGATTGTGGTCGGTGCAGACTCGATGGGCCGAATGGCCTCCTTCTGCACTGTAGGGTTTCTTTGATTCTATGATTCTATTGTGTCAGTTAGCTGGCCTAATAAGTAGTTTTCTGAAACCTGGATTGGAATCTAGTGCTGTGCAATGAAATGATTATTAAACAGGAAGCAGTCATCACCGGAAATAACAAGGGGGGTGTCTCATCCAAGTAACTTTTTAAGATATCTTTCTGTGGCACTTCTGTGCAAACATCAGATGTGAAAATCTGTACAATCCTTTGTTTTTAGTTTCTTCAGTTTGGCTTTTTTGTCTTCTGTGATGCCAGCATAAATTATGGTAAGAAATCTCACAACACCAGGTTAAGGTCCAACAGGTTTATTTGGAATTACGAGCTTTTGGAGCGTTGCTCCTTCATCAGGTGAGTGGTGTAGAAACTTGATGTCTGTGTCGAAGGAGCAGCGCTCTGAAAGCTTTGATTCCAAATAAATCTGCTAGACTTTAACCTGGTGTTGTGATGAGACTTCTTACTGTGCCCACCCCAGTCCAGTGCCAGCATCTCCACGCCATAGCATAAATTATGGTAAAAATAAAATTAACCGGAGAAAGTGCTTTGACTATAAAATTGTTTTGCTTCACTGGAATATTATAAAATGTAGTTATTATTCTGATCAACCTCTTTGTCAATACATCATGAGTCATCTTTGCCTTGTCTTTGTTAAACAGGTGACTTGTGTCAATGAGTTGGAGATTTTTATCCATCCGGATGGCATAATCCCAGTGCTGACCTTTCTGCGGGATCACACCAACGCTCAATTCAAATCACTTGCGGATGAGACTGCAGTGGATATCCCTTCCCGTCCATTTCGATTTGAGGTAATAGAGGAAGAGTGAAAGAATGTGATTTTATAATTATTATAACATATTTATCACAGCTTTAAAAACTAGCTTTTAGAAACTATTTGAAAATAATTTACAAATGTTATGGAGACGAATTATTTATTGGTTTGGAGAGCAGTTTTACTGCAGCAGTAATATATTTGTTAAAAGATAATGATGGCAAGTGCTCAAGCTTCTCAGTTCCAAGATCTCACACCCCCATTTGAGACAAGAGGATGGATGCAGCTTGATTTGGCAGAATAATTTTTCCATGTGCAATCTCTTTCTGTTCGTGCAAGATTATTAGATTAGTAAACAGGATGCTGCTGATAATTGCTTCGTAGTACAGAACCAGAGTTTTCTTCAGGACAAATGCAAGAATATCAAATTTCAAAGGGAGCAACAAGTTGCACTGCATGAGAAAATGGTGCTGATTGGTTGACAAGCTGACACTGATTTGTCAATGAACCATTGTTACCTTGTCCTGTCAGAAACTTGGATAAATTGTGGAAGAGCCTCACCTTGATTGGTGCCTAGGTTCTCACTGTTCTATTGTAACTGAGATTTAATTTTACAATCTTTTCTGTAACCTTTCCAGATTGTGTATAACCTGCTTTCACTGCAGTTTAACTCTCGTATCCGAGTGAAGACTTACACTGATGAGTTGACGCCACTGGATTCCTTGGTACCTGTATTCAAGGCAGCAAATTGGTATGAGAGAGAGGTGAGTTGAAGCAATTGGAGGAAATGTTATGATGAGTCGATTATTACTAGTTCATCTCCAAGGATCTTCAGGGTTAGAGAGCAGAAAATAATTAAACCATGGACAAGGGAGTATTCAATTTTGGAGGTCAGAGGGTGTAAGATAGACTGGGATGGACAGGGAATTATGAAGTACAGCGGTGTATTTAAAATGTGCAACCAAATCTTAGCAAAAGCAGTTTATGCTCTGGAAATTTAACTCTTTTTAAAAAGCAGGCATTGAGTCCGATTGCCAGCAGGATTCAAGGTGGAAGGAAAAACGGCGAAGAACGATTTGCAGTGTTACATTTGGGATTCTTCACCGGTTCTGACAAAGGGTTCTACCTGATGTACTAACTTGTCCTTTTGGATGTTAGTGAAGTACACAGAGCGACTAGGATGATGCAGTTATTTTTATGCTGATGGGCTTGTGGGCAAAGAGTTGATTGTGGATTCCAACAGGCCAGGGTTGTTATGTGGCAATAGATAAATGTGTTTGAGGATAGCTGGAGTGGGATCCAAGATTGAGTTAATGTGTGTTGTCTGTAGAAGGAGCAGACTTGGTGAGCTGAATCGCCTCAGCCTGTTTCCTGATCTTCCTATTGAAATCAGGAATGCGGGACTGCCACCGAGAGTCAAACACTGATTTCTGTGTGCTGTAAGGTCCATGTGAACTGTAATGTGATTTGAAATGATTGTCCTCTGCTTCATAATCACAATGTTTTATTTTACAATTCACTTTATTTATTTCTGACTTGACACTTAAGACTAGATTTTTTTTAACCAATTTACAAATGTTGAATAATTTGTTTAAAATTTAAAACAAAAATGTGTAATATCTTTCATGAAATGCAAACACCTGTTGGTGGGTGTACAAGCATTTTGAAACCTTTTACCTAAACCTTAGAATTGTCAATCTTTTTAACCGAGTTCTTTAAGGAAGGCTAGAATGTTACTTTGTCCTCCTACTTCCTCCAGATTTGGGATATGTATGGTGTGTTTTTTGCTGACCACCCAGATCTAAGACGAATTCTCACAGACTACGGGTTTGAAGGTCATCCCTTTCGCAAAGACTTCCCACTCTCTGGCTACGTAGAGGTAAAAAAAAACATTTTGTTTTAATGCTGTACATGTATTAAGTTATTATTTTTCTTTTCCTGTGTCCCATTCTCCCACTCAATACTGCCTGTGTCACCCCCACAAGCCGCCCAGGTCAACTTTGCACGTTTTGGAGTGGAAGTCTGCACCAGCTATTGGCACAGTTTTCTTGAAATAATTGTAAATAAAATGCTGGAGTTGAACGTCCTGTCTTGTTAAATATTATATCCTTGGTCATATCTTTGGCTAACTCCTCCTTTTCCTTCCAGGTACGCTATGATGATGAGGTCAAACGTGTTGTAGCTGAGCCTGTTGAACTTGCCCAAGAATTCCGCAAATTTGACCTGAACAGCCCATGGGAAGCGTTCCCAGCACACCGTGAGCCAACTGAACTGCCCAAACTTGAGGAAGGAGAGAAAAAACCTGAGGCTAAATGAAGGGGCAGCTGAATCTTTTGGGGAAAACCTTGACGCATGTCAATTTTAATGTGGACCTAAAATAGCTGTTTTCTGTATAACCGAATGGATTGTGAGAAACTGATGTAAATAAATGACAGTTATAAGATTATTTTTTTTGTTGCAGTTTTAATTGCATTAATCGTCTCTGTGCCGTGAAGGAACAGGTTTAACTTGGAAGCTGGACAGCAGTGAGATGGTGATGTAGCCCAGCTGATTGCTGTGTGTGCTTTAGACCATTCCTATGGCGAGAGGGCTGGAGACAGCTGCAGCTTGGTGATGGATTGGACCAATCCAGAAGCAGATAATAAAAGCTGTGCTTCCAAACCTTCAAAGAGGTGGAGGGAGGGAGGGAAGGAAGGCTCACTTTGTGTATGGTAAGATCTTTGTGGGAGGCTCTGTGTTTCTTTGGGATCTGTTCTATTTTTGTGTCGGGAGTTATTTTGCAGATGGGGTTTAAATTGCACACAATCATATGAGGCTCACTCATTGGTTTTGACACATCTAACCTGCCTCCCAGTTCAAAGTTATCCTTGCAGCGTATAAACTTGTCCATCATATTTTTAGATGTTTTATTACTGAATTTTATGGCCAGTATATTGAGTTATGTAATTCTTTGGGAAGGTGTGTGAAATTGATCCAAACTTGCATCCTCCATCAAGTAGAAGGTCAAGGGCAGCAGATGCATGGGAACACCTGGAAGTTCCCCTCTAAGGCACACACCATCTTGATGAGGAAATATGTCACTGTTCCTTCCCTATTGTTGGGTCAAAATCCTGGAGCTCCCTAACTGTAATGTGGGTGTACCTACACCTCAGGGACTGCGTGGTTCAAGGCAGCAGCTCACCACCATCACCTTATAAAGGACAACCAGGGATGGACAATAAATGCTGGTCTAGACTGCAACATCCACATCCTATGAATGAATAATTAAAAAAGCCATGACATGATAGGGGCGGCAAGGTGGCACAGTGATTAGTACTGCCGCCTCACAGCGCCAGGGACCCGGGTTTGATTCCGGCCTCGGGTGACTGTGTGGAGTCTGCACGTTCTCCCCGTGTCTGCATTGGTTCCCTCCGGGAGCTCTGATTTCCTGCCAAAGTCCAAAGATGTGTCGGTTAGGTGGACTGGCCATGCTCAATGCATGGGGTTATGGGGATAGTGCGGGATGGATGGGCCTGGGTAAAATGCTCTTTCGGGGAGTTGGTGCAGACTCGATGGGCTGAATGGCCACTCTGCACTGTAGGTATGTTATGTAAATAATTTGCTTCCATTGAAAACTTAGTTGACCTGATTTGACAGGTTCAACATGTATCTGAGCAAATTTCTTTCTAATTATGACGAAAGAAAAACATTTCAAATTGGAACTGTGCTGGAAATGAGAAATTGTTCCTCAGAGGACAAGTTAAATGGTTCAAGAATAGATCATTTGTCAGAACAATGAATTGAACAGTAGACATTGGCTTTGAGCAACTGGAGAGTGGAAGCAGAATAGGAAAAACCAGGAGGTAGCATGCAAACTATATTCACAGAAAAATAAGTAATGAAGTAACGGAAAGAGAGAGAAGCATTTATACAGCGCTTTTCAGAATCGCAGGATGTCTTGAAGCATTTTACAGACCAAGACAACAAAACGATTTTGAAGTGTAGTCACGGTTTTAATGCAAGAAACATGACAGCTGTGTACACAGTGAATTCACACAGTCAGCAATATGATAATGGCAGCTTTGGATAGTGGCAGCACACCCTCAGTAATGCACTGGAGAGTCGGCCCTGATGTCTCAGAGTCAACATTTGTAACATTGAAGGTTTTAGATTTGGAGTGTGTAATGTCCCTAGAGTAGCTACACCAAGGTGAGCGAATGCTACATTATTTGCAGTTCTGTTTGTGGATATAGAGTTAAACCATTCAAGTTGAAGTAAAAGATTCCATTGCACTATTGAGAGAAGACCCTACATTCTCTCTATGTCCTGGTTCAGTCATGACCATTAAAAATATAATTGTGATATATTTGTCTCATTTGCAGTTAGTGGAGCCTTACTGTGTGTTAATTATCTGCTGTGTTTGTCTATGTAACAGTGACTGCACTTCATAAACAATGACTTACTGTTTTGCTTTGAATATCCTAAGGATGTGATTAACTCTGTGTTCTTACAAATGATTGGCCCGATATATATTTTCTATTAATATCCTATTGAGACTGATTCAGCATCAGCGGACTCGCAATTCGCATTTAAATGTTGGCTTTGATGTGGTGAAGCTTCGGTTGTAAAATACCAGAAATGTTCAGCGTGTAGTGAGATGAGGAGTTAACCTTTCAGACTGTTGATCTTCTCTAAGAACTTGTAACAGTTAGCTATGAGCCAGGTTTTGAACAGAGGCAGTGAGTGGTGGTGGGGAAAAGGGGAGGTCTGTGATGGGGTGTGTGGCAGGAGTGATTACAAGATGAGGAATGATGGCATTTTGCAGCTTCCCAGGCTCAGCATCAAGTTCAGCAGTAATAAAAGAACAAAGAACAATACAGCACAGGAACAGGCCCTTCGGCCCTCCAAGCCCGCACCGCTCCCTGGTCCAAACTAGACCATTCTTTTGTATCCCTCCATTCCCACTCCGTTCATGTGGCTATCTAGATAAGTCTTAAACGTTCCCAGAGTGTCCGCCTCCACCACCTTGCCCGGCAGCTCATTCCAGGCCCCCACCACCCTCTGTTTAAAATATGTCCTTCTGATATCCGTGTTAAACCTCACCCCCCTCACCTTGAACCTATGATCCCTCGTGAACATCACCACCGATTTGGGAAAAAGCTTCCCTCCATTCACCCTATCTATGTCTTTCATAATTTTATACGCTTCTATTAGGTCACCCCTCATCCTCCGTCTTTCCAGTGAGAACAATCCCAGTTTACCCAATCTCTCCTCATAACTAAGCCCTTCCATACCAGGCAACATCCTGGTAAACCTCCTCTGCACTCTCTCTAAAGCCTCCACGTCCTTCTGGTAGTGTGGCGACCAGAACTGGACGCAGTATTCCAAATGCGGCTGAACCAACGTTCTATACAACTGCAATATCAGACCTCAACTTTTATACTCTATGCCCCGTCCTATAAAGGCAAGCATGCCATATGCCTTATTCACTACCTTCTCCACCTGTGACGTCACCTTCTAGGATCTGTGGACTTGCACACCCAGGTCCCTCTACGTATCTACACCCTTTATGGTTCTGCCATTTATCGTATAGCTCCCCCCTACGTTAGTTCTACCAAAATGCATCACTTCGCATTTATCTGGATTGAACTCCATCTGTAATTTCTTTGCCCAAATTTCCAGCATATCTATATCCTTCTGTAGCCTCTGACAATGTTCCTCACTATCTGCAAGTCCAGCCATTTTCGTCCGCAAACTTACTGATCACCCCAGTTACACCTTCTTCCAGATTGTTTATATAAATCACAAACAGCAGAGGTCCCAATACAGAGCCCTGCGGAACACCACTAGTCACAGGCATCCAGCCGGAAAAAGACCCTTCCACTACCACCCTCTGTCTCCTGTGACCAAGCCAGTTCTCCACCCATCTAGCCACCTCCCCCTTTATCCCATGAGATCCAATCTTTTGCACCAGCCTACCATGAGGGACTTTGTCAAACGCTTTACTAAAGTCCATATAGACGACATCCACGGACCTTCCCTCGTCAACCATTCTAGTCACTTCTTCAAAAAACTCCACCAGGTTAGTGAGGCATGACCTCCCTCTCACAAAACCATGCTGACTATCGTTAATGAGTTTATTCCTTTCTAAATGCGCATACATCCTATCTCTAAGAATCCTCTCCAACAGCTTCCCTACCACAGACGTCAAGCTCACCGACCTATAATTTCCCGGGTTATCCTTCCTACCCTTCTTAAATAACGGGACCACATTAGCTGTCCTCCAATCCTCTGGGACCTCACCTGTGTCCAGTGACGAGACAAAGATTTGCGTCAGAGGCCCAGCGATTTCATCTCTCGATCTGATTTACCTCGATCTGAGCACATTCTTCACATGAGAACTTAAGAACATAACATAAGAAGTAGGAGCAGGAGTAGGCCATCTGGCCCCTGGAGCCTGCTCCGCCATTCATAAGATCATGGCTAATCTTTTTGTGGACTCAACTCCACTTACCCGCCCGCTCACCATAACCCTTAATCCCTGTACTGTTCAAAAATGTATGTATCCTTGCCTTAAAAACATTCAATGAGGTAGCCTCAACTGCTTCACTGGGCAGGGAATTCCACAGATTCACAACCCTTTATGTGAAGAAGTTCTTCCTCAACTCAGTCCTAAATCTGCTCCCCCTTATTTTGAGGCCATGCCCCCTAGTTCTAGTTTCACCCGCCAGCGGAAACAACTTCCCCGCTTCTATCTTATCTATTCCCTTTATAATCTTATATGTTTCTATAAGATCTCCCCATATTCTTCTGAATTCCAATGAGTTTAGCCCCTGTCTACTCAGTCTCTCCTCAGAAGCCAACCCTCTCAACTCCGGAATCAACCCAGCGAATCTCCTCTGCACCCCCTCCAGTGCCAGTATATCTTTTCTCAAGTAAGGAGACAAAAACTGTTGTTGGGAAATTGTTAGAATTCATTAAGGAGGTAATAACAGGACACTTGGAAAGTCAAAGCACAATCCATCAGAGTCAGCATGGGTTTATGAAGGGCAAATCATGTTTGACGAGTTTGTTGGAGTTCTTTGAGGATGTAACAAGCCAAGTGGATAATGGGGATCCTGTAGATGTAGTATATCTGGACTTCCGGAAGGCGTTTGATAAGGTGCCGCACAAAAGGCTAATACACAACATAAGGTCACACAAGGTTAGGGGTAATATATTATCTTGGACAGAGGATTGGCTAACAGAAAGCAGAGAGGATAAATGTTTTTTTTCTAGATGGCAGGAAGTAACTAGTGGGGTTGCCACAGGGTTCGGTCCTTGGGCCCCAGCGATTTACAATCTATATTAATGACTTTGATTCAGGGATAGATGGCACTATGGCCAAATTTGCAGATGACACAAAATAGGTGGGACAGTAAGTTGCAATGAGGAAATAAGAACCTTACAAATGGATATGGATAGGTTAGGAGAGTGGGCCAAAATGTGGTAGATGGAGTTTCACATGGATAAGTGTGAGGTCATGCATTTTAGTCGCAAAAATAGGATGGTGACTGATTATCTAAATGGAGAGAGACTTTGGGGTGCTCCGGTGCAGAGGGATCTGGGTGTCCTCATTCATGAGTGACAGAAAACTAGCATGCAGGTACAGCAAGTAATAAGGAAGGCAATTGGAATCTTGGCATTTATTGCTCAAGGAATAGAATAGAAAAGTAGTGAAGTGTTGCTGCTACTGTACAAAGCACTAGTGAGACCCCACTTAGAATATTGTGTACAGTTTTCATCCCCTTGAAGAGGGATATATTTGCATTGGAGGCGGTTCAGAGGAGGTTCACTCGATTGATTCCAGAGATGAGGGGTTTGCCTTACGAAGCGGGTTTGGGCAGTTTAGGCCGATACTCCCTGGAGTTTAGAAGAATGAGAGGAAATCTGATTGGAGTGTACAAGATGATGAGGGGGATTGACTAAGTAGATGAGAGGATGTTTCCTCTTGTGGGGCAATCCAGAACGAGAGGTTGTAGTTTTAGGATAAGGGATGGCAGATTTAAAACAGAGTTAAGGAGTCAAAGGATGGTGAATCTGGAATTCACTATCGCAGTGTGCGGTGGATGTCGGGACATTGAGTAAATTTAAGGAGGAGATAGACAGATTTTTAATTAGTAATGGGTTTGAAGGGTTATGGTGAACAGGCAGGAAGGTGGAGTTGAGCCATGATCGTATTGAATGGCAGAGTAAGCTCAAGGGGCTGAATGGCCTCCTCCTGCTCTACCTCACACTTCACTGACCTGAAACCTGGCCTCTATGGCCAACCGCGACCACCCACCCAGATCAGTGACACTTATCCCCCCCCCTCGTATCAGGAGCCTTGTAGCTGGCCCTGCCTCCCCCCACCGCACCCCCCCCCTCCTCCCCACACTGCCCAGTACCCTCTGCCTCCTGGGTGGCAATGCCAATTTACATTCTTACCTCCAAACTCCCCCTTGGAAGTGAGGTCAGCAGGTTGTCGTTTTAAAAAGAACGGCTGTAAAACCTGTCAGTGTGAAGTGGTGACACTGGGCACGGATTGTCGAGTGTTAGGGGAGGTTACAGTGGGACTGCCCACTATGAACTTAAATTCAGTTCCTGACTTTCTGGGGGAGGGGTGGGGGCAATCACTGTGGGATATCTCACCATTGTAAATCCCAGCTTTTTGGCTCCCGTGATATTTATCCCCGGCCCCAAATCCATCCGTGGCAAATGGGGACGAAAATCCCAGCCAGAATTTCTCCTTCTGATCAAATCCATTCATCATTTAAAACATTTTAATCACGATTCGCCCCCACTCCATCACAACCTTTTTCTGTTGAAAATAATTTGAACTCGCCACGTCTTTACATCAGTATAACTGCTGGAAACTGTCCCCTTCCCAATCTGACTTACACCAAATCTGTTGATATCAAAGTGATGATGTCACTAGAGAGGTTAGAAATTCTTGACTGTCGATGTTTGTCGACAGATTGTCAGCGTCTTGTCGCAATTCAGAGTCGATCCATTTCACTGGTATTCTTTCCAACAATAATGCTTTTGAAATGTCACTCGCAGACCAATGGTTTCAGATATTTCAGCACACCAGGATGATAGAGAGTGGGATAGCTTGATCTTGGTTTCAGATAAAGCTCGGCACAACATTGTGGGCAGAAGGGCCTGTTCTGTGCTGTACTGTTCTATGTTCTAATTTGTGTTTGTCCGCGGATCACAGAATTTATTCTGTGTCAGTAATCTTTGCTGACGAGTGGCTGTGAGAGTTGTCTAACAATTAGAATGATTTTTCTTTCGCTTCAGATCAGCCATGATCTTGTTGAATGGCGGGGCAGGCTCGAAGGGCCAGATGGCCTACTCCTGCTCCTATTTCTTATGTTCTTATGAATGTCAGTGCAGGTTCACACACACTGTAGTTTACAGATATATTGTCTGAGAAAGTTTGAGTTTTGCAGTTTTGCAACACAGCTGTAAGCCTTGGCAAAGAGGCAAGTCTGAAACCTGGAATGCCAATGAGGAGTGTAGGATTCTGTAGCAACGCTGAATTGAATTGAGATACCTCCCCTCATCCAGAACTTGTCTTACTCCAGTGTCAGGATAAATCCTGCCCCCAATAGGCTGCAAAGTCAGTGCAAAGCAGAATACAACAACAGAAAGTTATTAAAATATACAAAGACTAAGTAATGGAGTTAACCTTTTATACTTTGAAAATCCTAGAGTAGGTACTTCTGTTTTCTGAAGGTGTTTTTACTGCATTGATGTAACTTTTAGCCTCCTTGAGTACAGACTGTGAAAGGACTGGCTGACTGTGTTAAGTGTAATTTCCTCATTTCTTTCATATCTTTTATAAACCCAAATCAAATCCTCTTATTAGATGCATTCGATGTGTTATTCTCTGCATCCAAAGATGTGCCGGTTAGGTGGATTGACCATGCTAAATTGCTCCTTGGTGTGGAGATTAGGGGGATTGGCCTTGGTAAATGTGGGGGTTACAGTAGAGTGGGAGAGAGTCTGGGTAAGATACTCTGTCACTCAGTGCAGACTCGATGGGCTGAATGGCCTCCTTCTGCACTGTGGGGATTCTAT
This sequence comes from Mustelus asterias, assembly GCF_964213995.1. NCBI lineage: Eukaryota > Metazoa > Chordata > Chondrichthyes > Carcharhiniformes > Triakidae > Mustelus > Mustelus asterias. Next base: position 138,815,389 of record NC_135809.1, on the reverse strand, counting down.
GACATTGAGAAAGAAGCTCAGGAGAAACAGTGAACTTAAATCAATCCACAAGATGGCAGTATCTTACATGTCCCCAAACAAGAGAGGTGGAGAACTCCAGTAAGCGCAAAGTTTAAGCATCATGGAGGGAATTCAAAAACAGCATTGGGAGATAAATAACAATGACAAAATTCCAACAGTCAGAATAAATTAATGAATTAGATTTTACACATACAGGAAAATAATGAAAGATGAAAGGGAAAAATAAAAAACTTAAAAAAGATTAAAACATAAAATAAAAATCTTGATGCGTAAGCCAAAGTATTAAGAATACCCAAAGTATTAATTTAACACTGGGGAAAGCAGCACAGAAAGTAACATTCCCGTGTAGGAGTGTGGTTAAATGTGATGGTTGGTTTAAGAGACAGACCACCACAGCAGCTGCTTCAGGGCAGAAGCAGACGAGGCAGCCAGAGTTCCTGTTATTTCACAGTTAATTTCATGGTTTGGAACAGATGGGAGCCGCTCTGAGAAACACATTCGGAGACAGAAAGATAAATGTCGAGATTGCCACTGCTGTCAACACTTGTACAAGTGTGGAGTTACTTTCAGAGCTTTGTAGCAGTAAGTTTATCAATCTTGTTACTGGAGATCTTGCATTTATGAGATGTGTAATATATGCGACTAAGTAGAGAAATAAGAAGTTGAACACGAAACATGACATGGTTAGTTTAATAGATTTTATATTTTAATTTTTTTAAATTTAAGTGTTTTAAAGTAAGAGAGAATAAATAAATGTGCACCATAAAGATTATTTTTAAGTTGCCAGAAGCTTTCTTACCTTTTGTACTGGATATAAAATGATCTTGTGGTTTAATTAGATGTTACATTTGGGATAAGGAGAGATGGTGCAAAATACTTCATGGAAGCGGCTGCAGTTGATCAATTTTATGAAATGGTGGCGACTAATTTCCTAAAACTCACCAGAGGTGATTATTTTTATAGAAAACAATCCAGATTGTTCTCCCACCTCGATTAGTTTTTATTTACTCATGGGATGTGGGTGTCATTGGCTGGATCAGCATTTGTGACCCATCTCTAATTTTCCTTGAACTGAGTGTCTCCCCCGGCTGTTTCAGGGGACCGTTAAGAGTCAATCACATTGCTGCGGCTCTGGAGTCACATGTCGGCCAGGTAAGAATGGCAGATTTCCTTCCCTAAAGGACATCAATGAACCAGATGGGATTTTGTTTTACAGTAACCTGTGAAAGTTTGATACAAGTTTTATATTCCAGATTTTATTCATTGAATTTAAATACTACCAGCTGTGGTGGGATTTGAACCTATGTACCTGGGGCATTAGCCGGGGCATCTGGATTAATAGAAAAGCAACGTTGTCCCATCTCCCCCAACACTTGATTCTACTGAAACTCCTCAACTATAGTTCAAATTAACATTGGTAAATTTGGTTATTTTTGATGTATTACGTTTTTGAGAAGTCCAAACCTGTTGCCATTAATCTCTGTGTGAGTGATTGGATTTGTTTGTGAAGGTTTTGAATAAGAACAATTGTAATGCAAAGCGACATTATCTGTCAGTGGCTCTGACATGGTAGCACTAATGTTCAGAAAATGCCAAATTTCAAGTTATCATTGCAAACTCTTGTTCTTTGTTTAATTTTGTGAAATATTAAGAACATGTTAAAGATGTGAGCTGTGTTGTGCTGGCTTTTGTGTAACTCAAGCCTTGCTCTTTCTGGTTAACATATGAGTCTGATGTTTTATCGATGATTCTTATTAATCTCAAACATTATTTCCTCGAGTGTAAGATCATAAAACGCAAGAACAGAAGTAAGCCATTCGGCCCATCGAGTCTACTCCGCTATTCAACGAGAGTGTCTACCTATGTCTATTTTCACACTGAAAAATTGACACATTACAGACAAGACGAAACTAGTGTAGGCATGGGATAGAGATCAGAATGTGAGGATTACAGAAATAAAATGTGTTATTACTCAATGAGAAGTTTCATCGTGAAAAGATCTTGGGGTTAATGAGAGAAACTTCAAATTTGGATTCTTTCAGATTTGAGTCACCTTAACCCAAGGGGAAATATTTGATCTCAGGCTGACAATTATTAATTTTGTGACAATTTAAGATTTATTTCCACAAACCTTTGGTTTTCTGCCTTTTGTTAAATACTCAAGTCAGCAGCAGCTACTTTTATGTAAGATATCATTTATGTTAATGCTGACAACACTGATAAAAGTCCACTGGGTAATAGCAGGCAGCAGTGACACCGGTTCCATTTGTGTAAAGTAATTGCAGCCAATTCAGCTTTCTATTCTATTCTATTTGTGTTCTAAGCTAAGGAAATTGATTGGAACTATCTATTCTTGTGAAGGTAAATAAAGTTTTAAAGTTTAAAGTTTATTTATTAGTATCACATTAACACTGCAATGAAGTTACTGTGAAGTTCCCCTAGTCGCCACAGTCCAGCGCAAGTTTGGGTTAATGCACCTAAACAGCACGTCTTTCGGACTGTGGGAGGAAATCGGAGCACCCGGAGGAAACCCACGCAGACACGGGGAGAATGTGCAAACTCCACACAGACAGTGACCCAAGCTGAGAATCGAACCCGGGTCCCTGGCACTGTGAGGCAGCAGTGCTAACCACTGTGCCACCGTGCCGCCCCGGGTCCCTGGCGCTGTGAGGCAGCAGTGCTAACCACTATGCCACCGTGCTGCCCCGGGTCCCTGGCACTGTGAGGCCGCAGTGCTAACCACTGTGCCACCGTGCCGCCCCGGGTCCCTGGCACTGTGAGGCAGCCGTGCTAACCACTGTGCCACCGTGCCGCCCCAGGTCCCTGGCACTGTGAGGCAGCCGTGCTAACCACTGTGCCACCGTGTTGCCCCAGGTCCCTGGCACTGTGAGGCAGCAGTGCTAACCACTGTGCCACCATGTCGCCAAATACAAATTGGTTCAATCTGTTATCTTTCTCTTATCTATTTCTGTGTATTTATAAATATGCAAATGTGAACTTTGCCTATGAAATTGTGAGAATCTTCAATAACAATCTTATTAACTGGCAATATTTTTCTATTTTTTTCTCCCTTAGTTAAAATTATGCTTTTCACCCTCAAAGAAGGTGTAACTTTAATCTAACCCACCCACTGGGAAAAGAATGGGGTTGATTAGCTGTCTTACACCCTGCCCAGAATCATTCTTTATCTAGTGTGATCTTTTATAAGGATCTTTTATAAGCCGGTTCAATTCCCAGCTTGGGTTACTGTCCGTGTCACATTCTCCCGTGTCTGTGTGGGTTTCCTCCGGATACTCTGGTTTCTTCCCACAGTCCAAAGATGTGCGGGTTAGATGTATTGGCCATGCTAAATTGCCCCTTAGTGACAGGGGGATTAGTTGGGTAAATGCATGGGGTTATGGTGATGAGGCCTGGGTGGGATTGTGGTCGGTGCAAACTCGATGGACTGAATGGTCTACTACTACACTGTAGGGATTCTATGATTCTGTATGAAATAAGCAGCATAGCTAAACCTGCCAGATTCCCCCCCAACAGGGTAATATTAACCCCGATATTGGATGTGATGGTCTTTATTGAACAGAATCAGAATCCCAGTTTGAGTCCAGTCCTAATGTTGTAAAACACAGTTGTCTGAATAATGAATGAGTAGAATGTGACTGTAGTTCATTAACATTGAATATAGAACAACGTTATTCACAAAGCTGCTGAATCATCATCACATTTTAATCAGTTATCACTCTTTATTTCACTGTTAGGTACCAATGTTTAATGGAAATGGAGAGGCCTCTGCAGATGATGCCGGATTGTTTTAGACATGTAGAAATGTCTTTCGGAAATTTCCAAAAGGAAGCCATGGTTTCAAGGGAAAAGCTTTATGAGACAGAGATTCTTGCACCAGCTCATGGCCAATTGTGGCAATTCTCCAGCTCTCAAAGCAAGCCAGTGGCTGCCATGTCTTTGGAAACACTGCCTTTGGACAAGAAGACTTTGGAAGATAAATCTCTGGGACACGTGTCTTTAGAGGTCAACCCACCAAAAAAAAGGTTTCGTAACTTCAGCCAAATGAAGGCAAAATCTTTGGAAGAACACGTATTACGATTACAAAATCTTTGTCGTATCTGTGGTGCTTCCTTTAACACCACCAGTTATGACATGAAATACTCAGTTAGTGGCCCTGTCGATGATGTCACACAAGAGGTGCTCAGAAAAATGGGGTATGGTGACTGTTTCTGGCCAGAGCTCATTGCTAATGCTTTTAGGATTGATGTCAAAATGGATACAGAAGCGAGATGTCCCACCCACTTCTGCTACAACTGCTGGCGAGTTGTTATTCAAACAATCAACAACACAACAAATGAAGATGCGTTCTTCCCGATCGGTACAGTTGTTGAATGGAAGCCACATTCCAACCTCTGCAGCATCTGCAATTTTTCAAGTGGGACTCGCAAACGAAAAGGTCTCAAACGAAGTCCACCAGTCGTAAAGAAGGCCAAAGTAACAGTTGACACTCCAATCAGACCAGGAGTCATTAAAAGAAAAGATCAAAAAAATAGTACAAGTATTATGTTGGCTAAAAAGATTGTCAACTGCAAGAAAATCCATCTAACTTCCAAACTCCTTGTACTGGATTATCCCAATAATTTTATCCAGTCAGTTTCCTGTCAGGTTTGCGAGCACTTACTTGCTGACCCTGTGCAATCACCATGCATGCACCTTTTCTGTAGAACATGTATTCTCAAATGTATCACAGTCCTGGGCAAGTATTGTCCAGTCTGTAGGTTTCCTTGTGATCCCAAAGAGTTTCGAAGCCCAGTCAAATCATTTCTAAATGTTCTGAATTCACTGGTTTTAAGATGTCCAGTGACAGACTGTGAAGTAGAGGTGAGACTAGGTGAATATTCTAACCATGCCCGAAACCACAAAGAAAGGAGAATGAAGCATGCTTACTCACCAGTAAACAAAGGTGGACGGCCAAGACAGCATTTGCTCTCTTTAACCCGAAGAGCTCAAAAACATCGCCTGCGAGATCTGAAACTTCAGGTGAAGACTTTTGCAGACAAAGAGGAAGGTGGTGATGTGAAGTCTGTGTGCCTCACTCTGTTGTTGCTGGCTCTCCGAGCTGGGAACGAGCACAGACAAGCAGATGAGTTGGAAGCGGTCATGCAGGGACGGGGATCAGAGTTGAAGCCAGCAGTCTGCCTTGCCATTCGAATTAATACATTTCTAAGTTGCAGTCAATATCATAAAATGTACAAGACAGTCAAGGCTATTACTGGGAAGCAGATCTTCCAGCCATTACACGCACTCCGAAATGCAGAGAAAACATTGTTGCCGGGTTATTATTCATTCGAATGGCAGCCTCCTCTTGCAACGATCTCCACAAACACACAAGTGGGGATAATCGATGGTTTGACTGGTTGGGTTCAGTGTGTTGATGATTACCCAATGGAAACTATCTCAAGGCGGTTTCGGTATGACGTGGCGCTTGCTTCAGCTGTGAAGGAGATGGAGGACGATATCTTGGAAGGTTTAAGAAGCCAAAATGTAGATGAGTTTGTGAGTGGACCGTTTACGGTTGTAATCAAGGAATCTTGTGATGGGATGGGGGATGTGAGTGAAAAACATGGATGCGGTCCCATAGTTCCAGAAAAGGCAGTGAGGTATTCCTTCACAATCATGAGTATAAGTGTGATGAATGAAGATAATGAAAAAGTGAAGGTGTTTGAAGAGATGAAACCAAATTCTGAGCTGTGCTGCAGGCCGCTTTGCCTGATGTTGGCTGATGAATCTGACCATGAAATATTGACTGCAATACTGGGGCCAGTAATTGCTGAAAGAGAATCAATGAAGACCAGTGATTTAATCGTTGAAATTGGAGATTTGTACCGATCTTTCCAGTTTATCTTTCGAGGCACGGGATATGATGAGAAGCTTGTTCGGGAAGTGGAAGGGCTTGAAGCCTCGGGTTCTATCTATGTCTGCACATTGTGTGATTCCACACGAAGTGAAGCTTCAAAGAACATGGTTCTTCATTCCATAACAAGGAACCATGCAGAGAACTTGGAACGCTATGAAATCTGGCGTTCAAACCCATATCACGAGACAGCTGATGAGTTACGTGATAGAGTGAAAGGAGTTTCAGCGAAACCATTTATAGAAACTCAACCCTCCATAGATGCCTTGCATTGTGACATTGGAAATGCGGCAGAATTCTACAGAATCTTCCAGGATGAGATTGGGGAAGTATACAAAAATCCAAATACATCAAAGGAGGAAAGGAAAAGGTGGCAATCAATGCTGGATAAACACTTGAGGAAAAAGATGAATTTGAAACCTATAATGAGGATGAATGGAAACTTTGCGAGAAAACTAATGACAAAAGAGACTGTGGAAGCCGTGTGTGAACTGGTTCCATCTGAAGAAAGGAGAGAGATTCTCAGAGAGTTAATGCACCTTTATCTACTTATGAAACCAGTGTGGCGTTCCACATTTCCAGCTACAGAATGCCCAGATCTTCTGTGTCAGTACAGTTTTAATTCCCAGAGGTTTGCAGAACTGCTTCATACAGAATTCAGTCACAGATATGAAGGAAAGATCACCAACTACCTGCACAAGACCCTAGCTCATGTCCCTGAGATCATCGAGAGAGACGGTTCCATAGGCGCGTGGGCAAGTGAAGGCAATGAATCGGGCAACAAGCTTTTCCGTCGCTTCAGGAAAATGAATGCAAGGCAGTCCAAAAGCTATGAGTTGGAAGACATTTTGAAGCATCATTGGCTGTATACTTCAAAATATTTACAGAGGTTCATGGATGTGCACAATATGTTAAAGCTTGGAAGGTGTGCATCTGCCCCAGCTGAAATAATCAGCCAAGATAATACAATAATACAAAGTAATACAATACCTGGAGATGATGCAATACTTGGAGATGATGCAATACTTGGAGATGATACAATACTTGGAGATGATTCTCTTGATTTTTAAGCTGAATTATTGGAGCTGGAATTCTGAGTATCTTTAACCTGCAGCAGACTGTGAACAGTCTGTACAATGTGGGTAGTTGGGATTATCATGGTCAAACCTGATATGTAATGTTGACATTGGTGAAGAAGTTCCAACAGTGTTATGGAAAGTTAGCGCAGTGTTGGACAGGTTGAGTGAGAAACATGTCAACTGCAGCCCAAATAAAAAGTGTTCACACATGAACCTTTCTATTACTTTTGGACCATGTTAGATATTCACAAAATGTAGCAACATCGGTGCTTAAATGTGAATGAAAAGTGGGTGAGACAGTAACATTGAGTAAGGTGCAATTTTACCAGATAGTGGTTAATATTTTCTGAATTCAGACTTTTCAAAATCAGTAATGGTGGTTTTACTGTGGGAAGGGAATGTTGACGATGTTCCTTCCAGTCGGTTCGTATCGCTCAATCTTTGCTGTTTTTAAATTCCCATCCAGCGTGATTGATTTATTTTGGTAAATACGGCAGCAGTATTTAAGATTAATTTTAAGATTTTAAAATGTTTTTTAAATTAGATTGGAGATAAAGCAGGAGCAAGTGATTGCTGTGCTATTTCATAGCCTTTTTTAAAAAGGTATTTGGAAAAAGTTACTCTGCTCCTATATGTTATCAATTAGTTTGATTTATTGAGAATTACGAATGGATTGTCTGCTTGTTCATTTAGTGAGGCCAGAAGATTGCCTGTTTTAGAATGACAGGAGCATCATGAAGTGATCAGTGTAACTCACCGTATCTATGACATTGGGACCATGGAGCCATTGTCTTTTCAAAACAAAATCAATGAATACTTTTTATTTTGGTGACACCGCTTCTAGTTATTGAAGCTGAGGTGACCTTTTCTTACTTTTTCTACAGAGACACAATAAAGGCTTGGTTTTATATATATATATACCACTTGCTTCATGGATGAAGGAGCTTTTAAAACTTTGGCTGTTATTTGTTTTCCAACTTTGAAATATAAAGTAATAAAATCAAATGAAACGTTGGCGAGTCACTGGACCTGACATTATTCCAAGATCTGATAATTAGCCAGAACACTGGGAAAACACAGTCTAATGCATCGTATGTATTCTGCCTCAGATAGTTAATGTTGTACTTGGTTTTGTTTTGTCCAGAGTTGAGTGTTAAGGCTCCAATGAATGGACACCACTTTGTCCAATATCAAACCCATTGGAAATCACTTGTGTAAAGTCGCTGCTGCCGATGTGTTTACCCAAGGTAGCAAAACCAAATTGGGATAGAAGTTTAAAGGCAGTATGATACAGGCTGAAGTTGTGTCTGTTGACAAGCAAAATAAATCATAATTACTGATGTGTCGAATTTATATTCATCCAGATTTGAATTGTGATCAATATTATCTAGGATAGGATGGGGTCAAATGCTTGATTTTTCTTTATTCTTTCATGGGAAGTGGGCGTCACTGGCAAGGCCAGCACTTGTTGCCCATTCCCAGTTACCCTTGAACTGAATGACTCGCTGGACCATTTCAGAGGCAGTTAAGAGCCAATCACATTGCTGTGGGTGTGGAGTTAGATCGAAATACTAGATGGATCGGAGAATGGTTTGCATTTTATAGCAGATTTAATCTTTAACTTTGCAAAAGTAAATGCTTCTTATGTATCAGTGACTTTTTTATTGATCATACATAGAACCGAACTGGGTTGCAGAATTGTTTCCAACCCAGAATTATTTTGCATTGATGCTTGTCATATTTGTAATGTTGAATTTTTACTGGAATCTACATTTTCAGGAATTTTTGAAGTAAATTTTGATATTAAAGAACTTTGTGCTTTCAATGAAGCAGGCTGAAACTAGTTTCCCATGTCGATTGCTTCAATCACTATTTCATGGACTCTATTTACTGAAAGACCCTTGGCGTTAAACATTAGTTTGATAATTCCGTTTCTTTCAATTGTCTACTTTTGTGTTGCTTTTTAAAAAAAATAAAGATTTACAACTTAACTTTGAAGCATTTAGTTGTGTATAATTTGTAGTTTACTGTGTTTTCCGTGTTTTTGGGGCGAATGAGATCAAAGGTTTTGGGGAGAAAGCAGGATTAGGCTATTGAGTTGGATGATCAGCCGTGATCGTAATAAATGGTGGAGCAGGCTCGAAGGGCCGAATGGCCTCCTCCTGCTCCTATCTTTCTATGTTTTCTAGTTATGTTCATTCCATTCTCTTACAATTTACCTGTTAACGGAACTGTCGGTAATTTTCTGGCTGAGAAATTTGACTTCCACCAAAAACTGGTGTGAAGTCATAGAATCCTACAATGCCGAAGAAGGCCATTCGGCCCATCAAGTCTGCACTGATCACAATCCTATCCAGGCCCTATTCCCGTAACCCCACATATTTACCTTGCTACTCCCCCGACAATAGGGTCAATTTAGCATGGCCAATCAACCTAACCCGCACACCTTTGGAAGTCTGTGGATGATTATCCTGCAGGATGGTTCGAGCTACTGTCCAGGTCATTTCTGATCGGTGACACATGTCAGTGCCATTGCTGAGTTGCAAACAATACACGGGCACCTTGCTGCAATTCGCTGGATCCAGGAGGCAAGGAAATCAGCCGGACCCTAAACTGAGGCAGCAACAGTTTGGGTTTGAGAATGGGAGGTGACGGGGAGGGAGGGGGTGGAGGGAAGTTTGAACAGATCAGGGTTTTTCTGTGGTTCTGGGATGAGCAATTCCATTCCCAGAACACAAACTCCGAATTTCCTTGCCCAGTTGAGAAGTCGGGTTATTTTGCACACACCTGGTATAAGGAAAGCGAGTGTACACGACATCCATTCGCTTGTTGCTGGATTTTGCAGTTGGCGTCCTCACACCAGCAGAGAACCCTCATTTAAAGTTTATTTATTTAGTGTCACAAGTAGGCTTACATTAACACCGCAATGAAGTTACTGTGAAAATCCCCTAGTCGCCACACTCCTGTTCAGGTACACTGAAGGAGAATTTAGCACGGCCAATCCACCTAACCAGCACATCTTTCAGACTATGGGTGGAAACCGGAGCACCCGGAGGAAACCCACGCCGACACAGGGAGAACGTGCAGACTCCACACAGACAGTGACCCAAGCCGGGAATTGAACCCGGGTCCTTGGTGCTGTGAGGCAGCAGTGCTAACCACTGTGCCACTGTGCCACCCCATTTACACATTTACACAGCTTGCAGCTATCTCACTTATCTCACTTTCTAGTGCAGGGATGGACAACCTGGGCGAGTGAGTGGGCCACACGAGTGATCCTACTTAATCCCAGTGGGCTGCAGGATTGAAATTGGGCTTCTTCACTAACTATAACTCACGAATAAGATTAAATACATTCAATGCACCCTGAATATTTCATGAGTTATAAAAAATGCATAATCAGTTTGGGTTTGACCAGGTCACCCAACTCCTGACCTCATAGCAGCCTTATAGGAAGGATGTGATTGCACTGGAGGGGGTGGAGGGGGGATTCACCAGGGTGCTGCCTGGGATGGAGCATTTAAGTTATGACGAGAGATTGGATAGACTTGGGTTGTTTTCGTTGGATCAGAGAAGACTGAGGGGTGACCTGATCGAGGCCAATCCACTTAACACGCACATTGTTGGACTGTGGGAGGAAACCGGAGCACCCGGAGGAAACCCACGCAGACACGGGTAGAACGTGCAGACTCCACACAGACAGTGACCCGAGGCCAGAATTGAACCCAGGTCTCTGGCGCTGTGAGGCAGCAGTGCTAACCACTGTTAAACTGATGAAAGAATCCACTGTTTTCAGTATCTTCAGGATGTACCACAGAGTACAGCACGGATCCAACTGTTGTCAATAAGCTCACTTTCTGCAGACCAGTGCCCAGTTGAGCTTCTTTCATGTTGATAGGGGTTACATAAGAACATAAGAAATAGGAGCAGGAGTAGGCCATCTAGCCCCTCGAGCCTGCCCCGCCATTCAATAAGATCATGGCTGATCTGACGTGGATCAGTACCACTTACCCGCCTGATCCCCATAACCCTTAATTCCCTTACCGCTCAGGAATCCATCCATCCGCGCTTTAAACATATTCAGCGAGGTAGCCTCCACCACCTCAGTGGGCAGAGAATTCCAGAGATTCACCACCCTCTGGGAGAAGAAGTTCCTCCTCAACTCTGTCTTAAACCGACCCCCCTTTATTTTGAGGCTGTGTCCTCTAGTTTTAACTTCCTTACTAAGTGGAAAGAATCTCTCCGCCTCCACCCTATCCAGCCCCCGCATTATCTTATAAGTCTCCATAAGATCCCCCCTCATCCTTCTAAACTCCAACGAGTACAAACCCAATCTCCTCAGCCTCTCCTCATAATCCAAACCCCTCATCTCCGGTATCAACCTGGTGAACCTTCTCTGCACTCCCTCCAATGCCAATATATCCTTCCTCATATAAGGGGACCAATACTGCACACAGTATTCCAGCTGCGGCCTCACCAATGCCCTGTACAGGTGCATCAAGACATCCCTGCTTTTATATTCTATGCCCTTCGCAATATAGGCCAACATCCCATTTGCCTTCTTGATCACCTGTTGTACCTGCAGACTGGGCTTTTGCGTCTCATGCACAAGGACCCCCAGGTCCCTTTGCACGGTAGCATGTTTTAATTTGTTTCCATTGAGATAGTAATCCCATTTGTTATTATTTCCTCCAAAGTGTATAACCTCGCATTTCTCAACGTTATACTCCATTTGCCATATCCTCGCCCACTCACTCAGCCTGTCCAAATCTCTCTGCAGATCTTCTCCGTCCTCCACACAATTCACTTTTCCACTTATCTTTGTGTCGTCTGCAAACTTCGTTACCCTACACTCCGTCCCCTCCTCCAGATCATCTATATAAATGGTAAACAGTTGCGGCCCGAGTACCGATCCCTGCGGCACGCCACTAGTTACCTTCCTCCAACCGGAAAAACACCCATTTATTCCGACTCTTTGCTTCCTGTCGGATAGCCAGTCCCCAATCCACTTTAACACACTACCCCCTTATAGGGATCAGATGGGTAAGTGGAACTGATCCACTTCAGATCAGCCATGATCTTATTGAATGGCGGGGCAGGCTCGAGGGGCTAGATGGCCTACTCCTGCTCCTATTTCTTATGTTCTTATGTTAAGGTCGGGGTCTTGGTGGGTTGGTGTGTGTCAGAGTTGCTGTTCATAGAATCATAGAAACCCTACAGTACAGAAAGAGGCCATTCGGCCCATCGAGTCTGCACGAACCACAATCCCACCCAGGCCCTACCCCATATCCCTACATATTTACCCGCAAATCCCTCCAACCTACGCATCTCAGGACACTAAGGGGCAATTTTTTTTTAGCACGGCCAATCAACCTAACCTGCACATCTTTGGACTGTGGGAGGAAACTGGAGGACCCGGAGGAAACCCACGCAGACACGAGGAGAATGTGTAAACTCCACACAGACAGTGACCAAAGCCGGGAATTGAACCCAGGTCCCTGGAGCTGTGAAGCAGCAGTGCTACCCACTGTGCTACCGTGCCGCCCCGGGTCCCTGGAGCTGTGAAGCAGCAGTGCTACCCACTGTGCTACCGGTGTTGATGGTGATTTGCTGCTCTGAAGTAAAAAAACATTCCAGAGTGTGATGATTATTTTTATTTCTTTACAGAATTAGCACCAGAGGAGTAAAGTTAATTATGGTTGTTTGAACAAACACAGCACCAAAAGTACATTTTCAGCCTTGTTTTGTGCACCCAATATTAAAGCAGTGACATCACCAAAATATTGGAGCTAAATTTACAAAATGTTCAGACAACAAACATCCAATGTTTCTGCACAGACTCGTTTAAATATTCCAGTTTATATAATAATGATTATTTTATAAATGACTCTGCTTCCCTGTACATTGAGAATCTTGTGCAATTTGTAGCAAAGTCGAAATAAGAGCAGACAATACTTACCCCGCAGGCGGTGAGAGAAACAGATTTCATAACCACAGATACTGCCTGACCGGCTGAGTAGCTCAGACTTCCAGATGAATATAGAATCACAATAAATACAGCATTGAGGGAGGCCATTTGGCCCATTGTGTCTGTGCCAGCTGTCTGAAGGAGCAATTCACCTTGTGTCACTCTCCTACCTTCTCCCCATAGCCCTGCACACTCTTCCATTTCAGAGAGTAATCAATGGTCTCTGAATATTTTCATTGAATCTGTCTCCACCACACTCCCAGACAGTGCATTCCAGATCCTAACCACTCGCTGTGTGAATCTGTCTCCACCACACTCTCAGACAGTGCATTCCAGATCCTAACCACTCGCTGTGTGAATCTGTCTCCACCACACTCTCAGACAGTGCATTCCAGATCCTAACCACTCATTGTGTCAATCTGTCTCCACCACACTCTCAGACAGTGCATTCCAGATCCTAACCACTCGCTGTGTGAATCTGTCTCCACCACACTCTCAGACAGTACATTCTGATCCTAACCACTCGCTGTGCGAATCTGTCTCCACCACACTCTCAGACAGTGTATTCCAGATCCTAACCACTCATTGTGTCAATCTGTCTCCACCACACTCTCAGACGGTGCATTCCAGACCTTAATCACTCGGTGTATGAATCTGTCTCCACCACACTCTCAGATAGTTTCAGATCCTAACCACTCGTGATAAATTTTCTCCTCATGTCGACATTGCTTCATTTGCCAATTACCTTAAACATTTGCACTTTCCTCTTGATCCTTCCACCAATGGGAACAGTTTCTTCATATCTGGTAAATGGGATTAGCGTGCTTTTAGTTGTTGTTATTGTTGGTGCAGACCTCGATGGGCTGAATGGCCTTTTCTGCACTATATGACTCTGTGACTCTCCCTGTTCTGACCAGACTCCTCATGATTTTTAATTCTGTTATCAAACCTCTCAGCCTCATCTTCCAGGAGAAAAAACAGTCCCAACTTTTCCAATCTATCTATATCCCTGGAACCTTTCTCGTGAATCTATTCTGCACCCTCTCTAATGAAGCATATTTTACTTCTGCACAGTACAGTGATATTGTCACATGGCAATTCTAGATTTGGAGTATTGTGAGCAGTTTTGGGCCCCATATCTAAGGAAGGATGTGCTGGCCTTGGAAAAGGTCCAGAGGAGGTTCACAAGAATGATCGCTGGAATGAAGAGCTTGTCGTATGAAGAACAGTTGAGGACTCTGGGTCTGTACTGGTTGGAGTTTAGAAGGATGAGAGGGGGGATCTTATTGAAACTTATAGGATACTGCGAGGCCTGGATAGAGTGGACGTGGAGAGGATGTTTCCATTAGTAGGAAAACTAGAACCAGAGGGCACAACCTCAGGCTAAAGGGACGATCCTTTAAAACAGAGATGAGGAGGAATTTCTTCAGTCAGAGAGTGGTGAATCTGTGGAACTCTTTACTCCAGAAGGATGTGGAGGCCAGGTCATTGAGTGTCTTTAAGACAGAGATAGGTAGGTTCTTGATTAATAAGAGGATCAGGAGTTGTGGGGAAAAGGCAGGAGAATGGGGATGAGAAAAATATCAGCCATGATTGAATGGCAGAGCAGACTTGATGGGCCAAGTGACCTAATTCTGCTCCTATGTCTTATGGTCTTATGGTCCAATGGTCTTAGATCTTTTTGTTAAATAGGAAAATGGACATTGTTTTATTTAACAAGAGTTCAAATCTTGGTACAGTCTTTATGTTTTGTTCAATGTAAACTATACGATGCTAACACTGAGAGGACTTTTAGCTGAATATTTGTTGTGTGAAGCATATCGAGACCATACAATTATGTTGGCTATTTTTGTGCAATGATAAATTTAAAATAAGATGGATATCAGAATGCACAAATATAGCCGTGACCCCAAAGGTTAATTTCTAAATTGCTGCAAATTGTTAACCATTTCCAAGTCTCCGATTAAACCTAAAGGTTTCACATTTTCAATCAAACAGTCTCTTCAGAAAACTCTTCTTCATCGGAGTCCTCTTCAGAGTTGCGGGTGATTTCTTACGTGGAGATTTTATTGGGGTTCGCTTTATCTGTTTTTTATTTTGTGGAGTTTGAATTCCTCTGTCAATGTGATGCTCTTTACAAAAATACTTGGTGTTTTCCTGAGAAAACTGGATGAGCTGAGATTCTGTGAGATCCATGCACTGGGCATGTACCCAGTGCCCATCATCCCCGCCACTGGAGCAGAAAATCATCGCAGGCTTGTTGAATTCGGTGGAGTAATACGGAACCCAGATGTTAACGTTCACATTGCAGGTTGGGCTGCATTTAATCCAGTAACCTTCCTCATCGCCATTATCCAAATTCTCTGCATCATCAGAGCCCTCAGCCTCCACTTCAAAGGTAAATTCTTCTGAATCTTCGAGTGTGCTGCATTCTTCGGGATCAGTGAAGGATTCCTGGCTTGCAGAAACTTGGCTTTCTTCCTCCAACTGTCCGAAATTTACAATGTAGAAGAAGTTTGCATCAGTTGTATTTTGTTTGCTTTCTCCTGGGATGCCAATTAACACTGCACTATTTCCCATGTTGCTCCCAAACCAGGTTTTACTTGCTTTAATGTCATTCGACCATTCTGGGGGCTCCCTCTCCAGAATCTGAATGTTATCATCCTCCAGAATGATGGTGTTACAAACCATTCTCTTCTGGCTCTCTGACTCATAACCACCGACAATGATGAATTCATCTGAGCTCGCTTGGGTCACTATTCCACTGGAGACAGCAATGCCACTATTAAATATTGTACACTTTACACTGGAAGAGACCCCCAACAGATCGACTTTAAGACTCAGTAGTCTTGAAGGGCGATGGTTGTTTTCAATCGAATGGCCGCCGAGTATGTAGACTGTGTCATTTTTTGCAATAGAGACATGAAATGAAAAGCCAGCGTCTATTTCTGGGATCAGATGTGAAGTGCAGTGACCCGTGTTTATATCAATCAGAAAAACCTCTGGTGAACAATCGACCACGCTGTTCCAGTTTTCTGTGGTTCTTTGCCCTGGGGGCCGGTAACTTCTGCCCCCAAACAAGATGCCCAGGGTTTGCCCCTTGTTCTGAATCACATTGAGGCTGTGACCATATCTTCCCTGAGGGACGTCCCCTTTCAAATTCTTTTCAATGCAGCAAAGCAAAGTTCTCTTATTCCCAGTGCTGCTGTGAACCATCATGGAGTAAAGCAAATTGGACAACTCGCTATTCGGATCTCTCCCACCGTGGATGAGGTAGAAGAGGCTGTTTGATTCTGAGGGGTCAGAGTAATGAGTTACTGCGGGACAGCGCAGAGGGGGGAGGTAGCAGGAATCAGGAGAAAATGAAACTGCTTTCAGTTTGAAAATGTGGCCTTTGAGATGAAGAAGGAAAATGCCTGTGCTGCAGGACCTCTTTGGCCACCCTTTCTGACCAAAGAGAAAGACTTCATCACGGAAATTGAATAGTGAGAATCCAGCGTAGATGAGATTAGTGTTGGTGCTGTGGGAAACCATTCGCAGGGACATTTCTGCACTGGAGGAGCTGGTAACCCTTGCAAAGGAAAGAAACATGAGATAATATTAGAATTGGAAGATTTATCACAACATTGATGACCATGGATTGTGCTAACCACTCTGCAACTTTTTATATAGCTGCCAAGATGCTGCTTTTCCCTGGAATCTGTCTGATCAATCAACAATTAAAAATGACCTTCGCTTTATATTTCAAAATTCAATTACTTTAGGTTGTGAAGATATTTTGTTATTAAATGATGAAAACATTGTACATTGATTTTTTGTAATGTGCAAGCTGTAATTGCTTTCAACCTTTGTACTAAACTTCAGTTGCAATAAATCTTCACCCAACTCAGTAAAGCCTTTGACAAGGTCCCACATGGGAGACTTGTAAAGAAGGTAAATTCACATGGGATACAGGGTAATTCGATAAAGTAGATTCAAAATTAGCTCAGTTGTAGGAGACAGAGAGTGATGACAGAAGGCTGCTTTAGTGGCTGGAATGATGTGCAGATGCTGGCGTTGGACTGGGGTAAGCACAGTAAGAAGTATCACAACACCAGGTTAAAGTCCAACAGGTTTATTTGGCAGCACTAGCTTTTGGAGCGCTGCTCCTTCATCAGGTGAGTGAGAACTTGTGTTCACAAACAGGGCATATATAGACACAAACTCAATTTACAAGATAATGGTTGGAATGCGAGTCTTTACAGGTAATCATGCCTTAAAGGTACAGACAATGTGAGTGGAGAGAGGGTTAAGCACAGGTTAAAGAGATGTGTATTAGAACATAGAACATAGAAAAAATACAGCACAAACAGGGCCTTCGGCCCACAAGTTGCGCCGGTCATGTCCCTACCTACCTAGGCTTATATATAGGCTTACCTATAACCCTCAATCCTATTCAGTCCCATGTACTCATCCAGAAGTCTCTTAAAAGACCCTATCAAGTTTGCCTCCACCACCACCGACGGCAGCCGATTCCACTCACCCACCACCCTCTGAGTAAAAAACTTACCCCTGACATCTCCTCTGTACCTACTCCCCAGCACCTTAAACCTGTGTCCTCTCATAGCAGCCATTTCAGCCCTGGGAAAAAGCCTCCGAGAATCCACCCGATTGTTCCCAGCTAGGACGGTTAGTGAGATTTTGCAAGCCCAGGCTAGTCGTGGGGGTTACAGATAGTGTGACATGAACCCAAGATCCCGGTTGAGGCCATCCTCATGTGTGCGGAACTTGGCTATCAGTCTCTGCTCAGCGATTCTGCATTGTCATGTGTCGTGAAGGCTGCCTTGAAGAACGCTTACCCAAAGATCAGAGGCTGAATGCCCGTGACTGCTGAAGTGTTCCCCGACTGGAAGGGAACACTTCTGCCTGGTGATTGTCGAGCGGTGTTCATTCATCCGTTGTCGTAGCGTCTGCATGCTCTCCCCAATGTACCATGCCTCGGGACATCCTTCCCTGCAGTGTATCAGGTAGTCATGATGTGGAGATGCCGGCGTTGGACTTGGGTAAACACAGTAAGAAGTTTAACAACACCAGGTTAAAGTCCAACAGGTTTATTTGGTAGCAAAAGCCACAAGCTTTCGGAGCCTTAAGCTCCTTCTTCAGGTGAGTGGGAATTCTGTTCACAAACAGGGCATATAAAGACGCAAGCTCAATTTACAGAATAATGGTTGGAATGCGAACACTTACAGCTAATCAAGTCTTTAAGATACAAACAATGTGAGTGGAGAGAGAAGAGATGTGTATTGTCTCCAGACAGAACAGCCAGTGAGACTCTGCAGGTCCAGGCAAGCTGTGGGGATTACAGATAGTGTGACATGAACCCAATATCCCGGTTGAGGCCGTCCTCATGTGTGCGGAACTTGGCTATCAGTTTCTGCTCAGCGACTCTGCGCTGTCGTGTGTCATGAAGGCCGCCTTGGAGAACGCTTACCCGAAGATCAGAGGCTGAATGCCCGTGACCGCTGAAGTGCTCCCCAACAGGAAGAGAACAGTCTTGCCTGGTGATTGTCGAGCGGCGTTCATTCATCCGTTGTCGCAGCGTCTGCATGGTTTCCCCAATGTACCATGCCTCGGGACATCCTTTCCTGCAGCGTATCAGGTAGACAACATTGGCCAAGTTGCAAGAGTATGTACCGTGTACCTGGTGGATGGTGTTCTCACGTGAGATGATGGCATCTGTGTCGATGATCCGGCACGTCATGCAGAGGTTGCTGTGGCAGGGTTGTGTGGTGTCGTGGTCACTGTTCTCCTGAAGGCTGGGTAGTTTGCTGCGGACAATGGTCTGTTTGAGGTTGTGCGGTTGTTTGAAGGCAAGAAGTGGGGGTGTGGGGATGGCCTTGGCGAGATGTTCGTCTTCATCAATGACATGTTGAAGGCTCCAGAGGAGATGCCGTAGCTTCTCCGCTCCGGGGAAGTACTGGACGACGAAGGGTACTCTGTCCACCGTGTCCCGTGTTTGTCTTCTGAGGAGGTCGGTGCGGTTTTTCGCTGTGGCACGTCGAAACTGTCGAACTTCAGCGGTCACGGGCATTCGGCCTCTGATATTCAGGTAAGCGTTCTCCAAGGCGGCCTTCATGACACACGACAGCGCAGAATCGCTGAGCAGAAACTGATAGCCAAGTTCCGCACACATGAGGACGGCCTCAACTGGGACATTGGGTTCATGTCACACTATCTGTAACCCCCACAGCTTGCCTGGACCTGCAGAGTCTCAGTGGCTTCATCTTCATCGATGACATGTTGAAGGCTCCGGTTGTCTGTACCTTTAAGACTGGATTATGTGTAAAGACTCGCATTCCAACCATTATCTTGTAAATTAAGTTTGTGTCTGTATATGCCCTGTTTGTGAACACCAGTCCTTACTCACCTGATGAAGGAGCAGCGCTCCGAAAGCTTGTGCTGCCAAATAAACCTGTTGGACTTTAACCTGGTGTTGTGGGACTTATTAGTGACTGGAAGCCAGTGTCCAGTGGTGTACCACAACGATCTGTGTTGTGCTTTTCATCTGTGTTGGGCTTTTCATCATTTATGTAAATGACATTGATGACTATTTGGGGGGTAGGATTAGTAAGTTTGCGGATAACACAAAGATTGGCCAGGTGGTGAACTTGGAGGAGTGTCTTGGGCTATGAGAAGATATAGACTAAATGGTCAAATAGACTAAGTGGCAGATGGAATTTAACCCTGAAAAGTGTGAGGTGATGCACTTTGGAAGGAGTAATTTGACAAGGAAGTATAAAATGAATGGTAGGACACTGGGAAGTTCTGTTAACAAAGGGACCTTGGTGTGTTTGTCCACAGATCTCTGAAAGTGGAAGGGTATGTTAATAGGGTGGTGAAAAAGGCACATGGGACACTTGCCTTTATCAATCGAGGCATAGATTACAAAAGCAGGTAAGCCATGTTGGAGTTGTATAGAACTTTGGTGAGGCCACAGCTGGAGCACTGTGTGCAGTTCTGGTCACCACATTATAGGAAGGATGTGATTGCACTGGAGGGGGTGCAGAGGAGATTCACCAGGATGCTGCCTGGGATGGAGCATTTAAGTTATGAAGAGCGGTTGGAAAGACTTGGGTTGTTTTCTTTGGAGTAGAGAAGACTGAGGGGGCGACCTGATCGAGGTGTACAAGATTATGAGAAACATGGACAGAGTGGATAGGTAGCAACTATTCTCCTTATTTGAAGGGTCAGTCACGAGGGGACATAGTTTTAGAAACATAGAAACATAGAAAAACTACAACACAAACAGACCCTTCAGCCCACAAGTTGTGCCGAACACATCCCTACCTTCTAGACCTACCTATAACCCTCCATCCTATTAAGCTCCATGTACTCATCCAGGAGTCTCTTAAAAGACCCTATTGAGTTCGCCTCCACCACCACTGACGGCAGCCGATTCCACTCGCCCACCACCCTCTGTGTGAAAAACTTACCCCTAACATCTCCCCTATACCTACCCCCAAGCACCTTAAACCTGTGTCCTCTCGTAACAGACATTTCCACCCTGGGAAAAAGCCTCTGAGAGTCCACCCGATCTATACCTCTCAACATCTTATAAACCTCTATTAGGTCTCCTCTCATCCTTCGTCTCTCCAAGGAGAAAAGACCGAGCTCCCTCAATCTATCCTCATAGGGCATGCCACTCAATCCAGGCAACATCCTTGTAAATCTCCTCTGCACCCTTTCAATCTTTTCCACATCCTTCCTGAAATGAGGCGACCAGAACTGAGCACAGTACTCCAAGTGGGGTCTGACGAGGGTCTTATATAGCTGCATCATTATCCCTGGACTCCTAAACTCAATCCCTCGATTGATAAAGGCCAGCACACCATACGCCTTCTTAACCACCTCCTCCACCTGCGGGGCCGATTTTAGAGTCCTATGGACCCGGACCCCAAGGTCCTTCTGATCCTCTACACTGCTAAGAGTCTTTCCCTTTATAAGGAGAGGGACAGGAGGTTTAGGGGGGGTGTGAGGAAAAACGTTTTTACCCAGAGGGTGGTGACGGTCTGGAATGCGCTGCCTGGGAGGGTGGTGGAGGCGGGATGCCTCATATCCTTTAACAAGTATCTGGATGAGCACTTGGTAAATCATAACATTCAGGGCTATGGACCAAATGCTGGCAGATGGGATTTGGTGGGAATTCAGGTGTTTTTAATGTGTCGGTGCAGACTCGATGGGCTGAAGGGCCTTTTCTCCGCTGTATGATTCTATGATTCTATGAACTCATTTTGTCTCTTTTCAATCCCAGCCCAGGATATGCATCATATTTTAGCTACTGTTCCATCTTTGGAATGTTACAGGCTTGGGGCCGGTGGGGGGTGGGGAGGTGGGGGGCGGGGAGGTGGGGGGCGGGGAGGTGGGGGTAGGGTTGAGTGAGGGTGGGCGGGGGTGGGGTGGGAGGAGGAGAATGTTGGCAGTGTCTCTCTCCCAACAGAGCCATGGCATTGATGCTTCTGGAAGGGTGGATTATACATTAGCTGGAGACAATGACCGAGAAACCGGTAAGTGGGAACTAGAGTAGAAATAATCCCCGTGATGGGAGAGGTTGACAGGCTGGAGTGCGATGGTATTGCTGACAAGTTCTGGAGAATTCCACTGTGTACGGCCTGCTATCTGAAACAGCCTCTCACTACAACACTCTGCTTTCTCCCCTTCACCTCAATCTCCATCCATCTCACTGCTGCCTATTCCTTTAGTCCATGCACAACATCAAATGCACTTCCCTCATCCAAATAAAAACCTCAATCCAGTTAATTAAACAGGATTTCCCCTGAACAACTCCCTGCTGGTTCTCCTTTAATATCCACACTTGTCCAATTGGCTGTTAGTTTTCTCATGGGCTTTGTTTCCCCATTGTCAACGGTAACCTGGCTGCCCTTGTGTAACATTTCTAATCCTCCAGTCCTTTGGCACTGTGGTAAACCACTGTTAGCTTATTGCCTGTCTGTGTGTGTGACATGCCTGGACATGCCCCTGCCGGCCCGGCCTGGGACTCCTCCCCCCTGGTCCAGGTATAAAGGTGACTGCTCCCCACCCCCTGCCTCAGTCTCTGGACCAGTTCATCGGCATGGGTGTGCTCCAAGTCTTTTGCTAATAAAAGCCTATTTGTTCTAGCATACAAACTAGTCTTTGCTTGATTGATAGTGCATCAGGCACCAGCCCTGCATTGAATTGGAAGATTGAGGTCAGTATCTTACCCTTTCTGTCCCCTCACAAGTAGAGACCACCTCCCCCACCCTGGGTGGCTGATCCTCCCTATGTACCTCTACTTTATCTATTTTATCTCATCTATCATTCCAGCGACCTCTTTGTGAACCCTAGCTTGGAAAATACTTTTCCCTTTTTGGGAAAGTCTGTCTCCTTGATAACCATGGCAACTATTACTTAAAGAACAGCCTTCCTGAGTAAGGTTCATGTGGTCTGAACAATAGTCAACACCTAACATGGGGAATGAGTGTACCATTGAATGAGCTCAAAGCATACAGCTAATAAAGCAACCTTGTAAATAAAGTCCCGATCATTCAGGTTGGGTCAACAATTGCAAATGCAGTTAAAGGACACACTTACACTATTTAAGTGGTTGTAACTTGTGAGTTCAATGTGCAAATATAATAGAGAGGTTGAAGGTGAACTGACATTCAGATAAATAAAATGGCCATGGTGATTTGCAACTTAAGGAATATCTCTTGCCTGAACTTGCTGGTCAATTTGAGTCATATGGAATGATATTGAGTTTACAGCAGAGACAACGGCCATTTGGCCTTTGTCAGAATGTATGTGCCACATGAATCTCATCCCACATGCTACTTCAATTGACCCTCTCAGCATCTGGGGGCTTCACCCCCACCCCCTGCTCCCCCAGTATTTATCTCGTTTCATTTTAATAAATTTGTTAGTCGCCTTGGTGACTTCTTCTGGTAGCAAGTTCTATATGGTTTGGGCAAGGAGGTTTCTCTGGAAATCCGGCGTTCCTAACATTCAAAATCAACTCCCGATGGATCCTCATATCACCACTTTGCCAGTCAGCTTATACTTGGCCTTTGTGATTTGCCTGTGCTGTGCTGTGAGGATTTGGGGCAATAAATAAGAGTTAATATTAATGTAAAATGTGTAAGAATTAGGGTAAGTTTATGTAATAGGAGTGACTAAATTAATGTGTCCCAATGACTAGCTGCTATTGAAAGCTGTCCTGTTTATTCTGCACTGTGCTATTCATGGGGTTAATTATTTGGGGTAACAATATGTTGGAGGTATTTCTGGGACATATTGTGAAGCCACAGGAGACACGAGGCCTCAATCTGTCCCCCGAAGCCAGAACGGAGATTCCGGGATGGATCTTCCCGGGGGACCATTTCTGGCGGGACCATGTCGCTCAGCCTTGTGGGAATTGTAGTTTCCGACCCCACCCACCCAGCCTACAGCTCCCGGCGTGCCCCGCGCCCCTCGGCGTTGCTCGGCGACAGGGAGAAGGTAAGAAAGCCGCAAACTGCTGCAAAATGTTCAATTGTGCGTTTTATAGAATAAAAAACCGCAGCGCAGCCTGTCATCAACAAATAACACCTGGAACAGGAGCTGGAGCTGGAACAGGAACTGGAGCTGGATCTGGAACAGGAACAGGAGCTGGAGCTGGAACAGGAGCTGGATCTGGAACAGGAGAGGGAACAGGAGCTGGAACAGGAGCTGGAGCTGGATCTGGAACAGGAGCTGGAACAGGATCTGGATCTGGAACAGGAGCTGGATCTGGAACAGGAGAGGGAACAGGAGCTGGAACAGGAGCTGGATCTGGAACAGGAGCTGGAACAGGATCTGGATCTGGAACAGGAGCTGGAACAGGAGCTGGATCTGGAACAGGATCTGGATCTGGAACAGGAGCTGGATCTGGAACAGGAGCTGGATCTGGAACAGGAGAGGGAACAGGAGCTGGAGCTGGAACAGGAGCTGGAACAGGAGCTGGAACAGGATCTGGATCTGGAACAGGAGCTGGAACAGGATCTGGATCTGGAACAGGAACTGGAACAGGAGCTGGATCTGGAACAGGAGCTGGATCTGGAACAGGAGCTGGAACAGGAGCTGGATCTGGAACAGGAGCTGGATCTGGAACAGGAGCTGGAACAGGAGCTGGATCTGGAACAGGAGCTGGAACAGGAGCTGGATCTGGAACAGGAGCTGGAACAGGAGCTGGATCTGGAACAGGAGCTGGATCTGGAACAGGAGAGGGAACAGGAGCTGGAGCTGGAACAGGAGCTGGATCTGGAACAGGAGCTGGAACAGGATCTGGATCTGGAACAGGAGCTGGAACAGGAGCTGGATCTGGAACAGGATCTGGAACAGGATCTGGATCTGGAACAGGAGCTGGATCTGGAACAGGAGCTGGATTTGGAACAGGAGAGGGAACAGGAGCTGGAGCTGGAACAGGAGCTGGAACAGGAGCTGGAACAGGATCTGGATCTGGAACAGGAGCTGGAACAGGATCTGGATCTGGAACTGGATCAGGAACAGGAGCTGGATCTGGAACAGGAGCTGGAGCTGGAACAGGAGCTGGAACAGGAGCTGGATCAGGAACAGGAGCTGGATCTGGAACAGGAGATGGAACAGGAACTGGAACAGGATCTAGATCAGGATCAGGATCTTTGTCAGGATCAGAATCAGGATCAGGTTTTGGGTCAGGATCTGGATCTAGATCAGGATCTGGGTCTGGATCTAGACCAGGATCTGGGTCTGTATCAGGATCTGGATCTAGATCGGGATCAGGATCTGGATCTAGATCAGGGTCAGGATCTGGGTCATGATCAGGATCTGGATCTACATCAGGATCAGGTTCTGGGTCAGGTTCTGGATCAGGATCAGGAGCAGTGCAATGTCTTGGATACTCTCCCACATTCCGCACCTTCACCGCAATCACTTTCCCACTTTCACAGAGTGACAACAGGTGCGAATAAAACCAAAACCTTATTAGTTAGGGGAAATGTTAGGGGGAAGTTTTTCACTCAGAGGGTGGTGGGCGAGTGGAGTCGGCTGCCGTCAGTGGTGGTGGAGGCAAACTCAATAGGGTCTTTTAAGAGACTCCTGGATGAGTACATGGGACTTAATAGGATTGAGGGTTATAGGTAGGCCTAAAAGGTAGGGATATGTTCGGCACAACTTGTGGGGCCGAAGGGCCTGTTTTGTGCTGTCGTTTTCTATGTTTCTATGTTTCTATCACAAAGTGGCCAATTTCTGTTCCTTTCTGGGGTGTTATTGGCTGGGCCAGCAGTTATTGTCCATCCCTAATTCTGCTGTGAGCCACCTTGAACCACTGCAGTCCCTGTAGTGTAGGTACACCCACTATGCTGTCAGGGAGGGAATTCCAACATTTTGACCCAGTGACAGTGAAGGAGCGACTGATATATTTCCAAATCAGGATGGTGAGTGACTTGGAGGGGAACGTCCAGATGGTGGTGTTCCCATGTATCTGCTGCTCTTGTCCTTGTAGATGGCAGCCGTGTGTACTATCCACTGCAGCAACTCATCAAGTTCCTTAGCACCTTCCAAACTCATAACAAAGTACTGTTCTTTGTTCTTTGATAGTGGTCATGAGTTTGGAAGGTGCTGCCTAAGGAACTTGGTGAGTTGCTGCCATGCATCTTGTAAATGGTGCACACGGCTGTCGCTGTGCATCAGTTGTGGAGGGAGTGAATGTTTGTCGAGGGGTCGCAATCAAGCGGGCTGCTTTGTCCAGGATGGTATTGAGCTTCTTGAGTGTTGTTGGAGCTACACTCATCCAGACAAGTGGAGAGTATTCCATTACATTCCTGATTTGGGCCTTGTAGATAGTGGATAGGTTTTGGGAAGTCAGGAGGTGAGTTACTTGCTGCAGTATTCCTAGCCTCTGACCAGCTCTGGTAGCCACATCTGTTTATGGCTAGTCCAGTTCAGTTTTGGGTCAATGTTAATCTTTAGCATGTTGACAGTGGGGGATTCAGTGATGGTGATTCGATTCTCTCTTGTTGGAGATGGTTCCTAGTACTTGTGGCGTGAATGTTATTGCCACTTGTCAGCTCAAAGCTGGATATTGTTTAGGTCTTGTTGATACTCAGGATATGTTTCCTCTTGTGGGGGAAGATGAGAAGTAGGGGACATAGTTTAAAAATTAGAGATCTCTATTTCAAGATGGAAATGAGGAGAAACTTTTTCTCCCAAAGGGGGTGATTGCTGCTTGGAAGCAGCGGAGGCTGGGTCTCTGGATTTATTTAAGGCAGAGTTGGACAGAATTCTGTTAGGCAAGGGAATCAAGAGTGATGGGGGCCACACAGGAGTGTGGGACTGAGATCAGCCATGATCTTATTGAATGGTGAAGCAGGCTACAGCGGCTGAGTGGCCGATTGCTGCTCCCATGTTCCTACATTCAGCTGAACAGTTGAACTATGGCACTTCTGACAGTGCAGTGCTCCCTCGGTGCATCACTGAATTGTCAGTCTTGTCCTTGTACAAACAAACATCCTCGTGTGTTTGGAAGACATACTGTAGTAATATACAGTACATGAAGGCCCTCTGCTGCTTATCTCTGCCCTCTGCCCTTTATCTCAGTACTCTGCTGTATACGAAGGGCCTCTGCTGTTCCCTCATTATATATTGAAGAGACTCACCATCAGGGTGCAATGTGTTTGTCAGTTTTGAGTTACTCTGTTTTTTATTTTCTATACTGTATCCAGCCTACAGTATGGATATAAAAACATAGAAACATAGAAAACTACAGCACAAAACAGACCCTTCGGCCCCACAAATTGTGCCGAACATATCCCTACCTTTTGGGCCTACCTATAAACCTCCATCCTATTAAGTCCCATGTACTCATCCAGGAGTCTCTTAAAAGACCCGATTGAGTTTGCCTCCACCACCACTGACGGCAGCCGATTCCACTCGCCCACCACCCTCTGTGTGAAGAAATTCCCCCGAACATTTCCCCTGTACCTACCCCCTAGCACCTTAAACCTGTGTCCTCTTGTAGCAGACATTTCCACCCTGGCAAAAAGCCTCTGAGAGTCCACCCTGTTAATATCTTATATACCTCTATTAGGTCTCCTCTCATCCTACGTCTCTCCAAGGAGAAAAGACCGAGCTCCCTCAGCCTATCCTCATAAGGCATGCCACTCAATCCAGGCAACATCCGTGTAAATCTCCTCTGCACCCTTTCAATCTTTTCCACATCCTTCCTGTAATGAGGTGACCAGAACTGAGCACAGTACTCCAAGTGGGGTCTGACGAGGGTCTTATATAGCTGCATCATTATCCCCGGACTCCTAAACTCAATCCCTCGATTGATAAAGGTCAGCGGGGCCGATTTTAGAGTCCTATGGACCCGGACCCCAAGGTCCTTCTGATCCTCTACAGTACTAAGAGTCTTTCCCTTTATATTGTACTCCTTCATCCCATTTGACCTGCCAAAATGGACCACTACGCATTTATCTGGGTTGAAGTCCATCTGCCACTTGTCCGCCCAGTCTTGCATCCTATCTATGTCCCTCTGTAACTTCTGACATCCCTCCAGACTATCCACAACCCTACCAACCTTCGTGTCGTCGGCAAACTTACCAACCCATCCCTCCATTTCCTCATCCAGGTCATTTATGAAAATGACAAACAGCAAGGGTCCCAGAACAGATCCCTGGGGCACACCACTGGTGACCGACCTCCAATTAGAAAAAGACCCATCTATACACACTCTCTGCCTCCTTTGGGCAAGCCAGTTCTGGATCCACCGGGCAGCAGCAGCCCCTTGGATCCCATGCCCTCTCACTTTTTCTAGAAGCCTTGCACGGGGGACCTTATTTTTACATTTACAACATCTTGCATTAACAGTTTTGTTGTGGACCATTTTCTCCTTTGAATTCTAACATTCCTGCTCTTGTCTTTAGGCTTGGTGCATGTGAAAAATAAGTTTCAGTGAGGGGGAGGTGATGGCCTCGTGGTATTATCGCTAGACTATTAATCCAGAAACTCAGCTAATGTTCTGGGGACCCAGGTTTGAATCCCGCCACGGAATTTGAATTCAGTAAAAGAAATCTGGAATTAAGAATCTATATGAAACCCGTCCAGTTCACTAATGTCCTTTAGGGAAGGAAATCTGCCATCCTTACCTGGTGTGGCCTACACGTGACTCCTGAGCCACAGCAATGTGGTTGACTCTCAACTGTCCTCTGAACCAAGAGCAACTAGGGATGGGCAATAAAAGCTGGCCATGAATAATAAAAAAAGGGTTTTCTTCTGAAATACAGTTCATTGCAGGTTGGCCTCAGTGGTATTTGTTGCAATGAAAGATGGTGTTAACCACTAAACCACCTGCAAGGCTGAGGAATCCACTTGGCAGTGTTTGTATTAGAACCAGTTTTTAAAAAAAAGAGTTTGGTTTGCCTTCACAAACCGATGCAGCAGCATCCGTTTTTACAGAAATCTGACAATATCACGCCATTATCATTTCTAGAACCGTTCCTAGTATTTTTAATATGGAATTTAGATTGAAATTCTTCAGTCTCTGAGTAAATAATTAACTTGGACACAATCAGCATGTTAAATAACGGGAATTCGCCACCAACCAGCAAGCGGCAGAAAATGGGCCTCTTGCCCATGTTCTGAAGGTGTTTGTGTAAATGGAAAATCTTCATTAGTTACGGAATGGATAATGAGAGGATCATGCCTACTTTTTAAAGTAATTAGTCTTATCCCAGAAATACAATGTTTTAAATATCTCCCGAAGTCTACTTGCACGGTTTAAAACAACAGTTAAAAAACTCAAAATGCAGATTATTTTAATCGAGCAGATGTAATTTTACATGAATGTAAAAACAAATGATGAGGAAATCTACAGGAATTTTGAATGATTTATTGTTTTAAGTTTAAAGTTTATTTATTAGCGTCACAAGTAGGCTTACATTAACACCTCAATGAAGTTGCTGTGAAAATCCCCCAATCGCCACACTCTGGCGCCTGTTCAGGTACTCTGAGGGAGAATTTAGCATGGCCAATGCATCTAACCAGCACATCTTTCGTACTGTGGGAGGAAACCGGAGCACCCGGAGGAAACCCATGCGGACACGGGGAGAACGTGCAGACTCCACACAGTCACCCAAGCCGGGAATCGAACCTTGGTCCCTGGCGTTGTGAGGCAGCAGTGCTATCCACTGTGCCACCGTGCCGCCCATATTGGGTGAATTGGGTAGTTTGGCATTTATTTTGATCTGTCATTTCTTTATTAGGTGTCAGCTCTGGCTCAGTTATAAACTCTCAGCTGCAATGTTAACCCGTTCACGCCGGCGGGATTTTCCCATCCTGCTGCAGTGAACAGAGATTTGGCTGGGTGCCAGATTCACTGACCTCGCTGCAGCAGGAGCGTGGCATGAACGGCCGGTAAGATCACACTCAACATCTTTGAGGCAGCAAGTTGTGGGTTCAATCCCACTGCAGAGACTTGAGCACATTACCCTGTCTGATACTTAAGTGCAATACTGGAGAATTGCTGCACTGTTGGTGGTACTACCTTTTGGATGATATTTTAATCTCTGAACTGAATGTAAACAATCAGTGCTATACTTGAGGAGGTTATTCTAGTGTCCTGATCAACATTTATTCCAGAACCCAGTGCTCCAAGTGGCTACAGGAAGGCACTGGGCCTGCTCACTGAATTTAAATATTTGGATTTGTTAGATCCAGCTGACTGAACTAGCAGTTTTACTTTCAGAGTGTAGCTTTTATTCAGATCAGTTTAGATTTTAGCTGTTCACTATTATTGAATCCTTCAGCAGTTTGAAGTGGGAACAGCAAACAGTTGATCTTCACGTTTTTCTTCATCAGTACATACAGTGGAGTAGAGAGTCTTCTATTCCTCTATGTTTACTGGTTTAGAATTAAAAACACTGTTGCCCATTGAGTCTGCACCAACTCTCTGAAAAAGCATGTTACCCAGGCCAATCCCATCCCCCGCCCTATCCTCATAAACCCGTGCTTTTACCATGGGTAATCCCCACCTAACCTGCACATCTTTGGCCACTAAGGGGCAATTTAGCATGGCCAATCCACCTAACCAGCACGTCTTTCGGACAGTGGAAGGAAACCGGAGCACCTGGAGGAAACCCACACAGACACAGGGAGAATGTGCAAACTCCACACAAATAATGACCCAAGGCTGGAGTCAAACCCAGGTCCCTGATGCTGTGAGGCAGCAGTGCTAACCACTGTGCCACCGTGCCGCACATTGTCAAGGAGATAATGTGCAGAATAGATTTCTGTTTGCAGTTTTCATGGTTAATGATAACCACGGCAGACTGGGTACTAACTAATATTTTCCTTTGATTAAGTATCATCTAAAATTCAGCATTTACACAGAATTTGCTTTGTCCAAATTTATAATTAGTCTGACTTTAGCAGGTAGAGTAACCCTTGGTTACTCTGCGGAGACCTTTCAGATATTTGCACTTTTTGAAAAGGCATCGAGCCAACCTCCAGTTTGTTAATTTTATTGCTATTGTAGAAACAGAAGAAGTTTGTGGACTGTCCTTCCTTGAATCTCCTTCTTGTTTTCTCTATTTTCCCTTACTCAGTTTCACATTGGCCAACCCTGGTATCTCACCTATCTGACCAGTCTCCATGTCTAAGACCAGCCTTGATTATGGAGAGAGTTTACCTCTCCAAATATCAACACTGCCAAGGTGTAAACAACTACAACCGTCATTTTAATGTGATTTAGATTTAACTTTGAGGCAGTTACAATTGGAAACTAACTGACCTATTAAAGAGTTTAAATTCAAACCCCCTGCCATGGGGATCGTAGTGGGTGAGGGGCGGAACATGCAAAGGTGTGTTGACCTCGGGCGGGATTTTCAGGTTTTGGGCCGAGCACGACTGGAAAATCCCACCCAAAATGTTTGTTCTTAGACTGTGACTTAAACAGATTACAGGATAACTAAATGATATTTACAGTATTTCAAAAACTGGACCGTATAGACCAGCATATACCAGAGGTCGGAACATCATCAAATTTAAATTAAAATGGTTGTCGAGAGTTGTTTTTCAAACTGGAGGCCTGTGACCAGCGGTGTGCCTCAGGGATCAGTACTGGGTCCAGTGCTGTTATTTGTCATTTATGTTAATGATTTGGATGCGAATATAGGAGGCACGGTTAGTAAGTTTGCAGATGACACTAAGATTGGTGGCATAGTGGACAGTGAAGAAAGTTATCTCCAATTGCAAAGGGATCTTGATCAATTGGGCCAGTGGGCTGACGAATGGCAGATGGAGTTTAATTTAGATAAATGCGAGGTGATGCATTTTGGTAGATTGAACCAGGGCAGGACTTACTCAGTTAATGGTAGGGCATTGGGAAGAGTTACAGAACAAAGAGATCTAGGGGTACATGTTCATAGCTCCTTGAAAGTGGAGTCACAGGTGGACAGAGTGGTGAAGAAGGCATTCGGCATGCTTAGTTTAATCGGTGAGAACATTGAATACAGGAGTTGGAATATCTTGTTGAAGTTATACAAGACATTGGTAAGGCCACACTTGGAATACTGTGTGCAATTCTGGTCACCCTATTATAGAAAGAATATTATTAAACTAGAAAGAGTGCAGAAAAGATTTACTAGGATGCTACCGGGACTTGATGGTTTGAGTTATAAGGAGAGGCTGGATAGACTGGGACTTTTTTCTCTGGTGAGTCGGAGGTTTAGAGGTGATCTTATAGAGGTCTATAAAATAATGAGGGGCACAGATCAGCTAGATAGTCAATATCTTTTCCCAAAGGTAGGGGAGTCTAAAACTAGAGGGCATAGGTTTAAGGTGAGAGGGGAGAGATACAAAAGTGTCCAGAGGAGCAATTTTTTCACACAGAGGGTGGTGAGTGCCTGGAACAAGCTGCCAGAAGTAGTAGTAGAGGCGGGTACAATTTTGTCTTTTAAAAAGCATTAGATAGTTACATGGGTAAGATGGGTATAGAGGGATATGGGCCAAATGCTGGCAAATGGGATCAGCTTCGTGGTTTTTAAAAAAAAGGGCGGCATGGACAAGTTGGGCCGAAGGGCCTGTTTCCATGCTGTAAACCTCTATGACTCACTGACTCTAACTCTTCTTACAATTTGGGCTAAAGAAATGGGTACTTGTCATTGTCTGTATTTATGTTAAATCTATTTCAGTTGACCTTTTATCTCTATCTCTGTGCTAAGTGTATTTCAAGTTACCTTAACTTTCTTCCAATACAGTGACAGTTGTCAAATATAGTTTTTGATTGCTGTCTTTTCTGGTTCCAGGTTTCCTTCGAATAAGACTTGAGTAGATTAACTATCAGTCTATTGTATCTCTGATCCATTTTACTGACTGCATTACTATTCTTTGAATGCAGAAATTAAGCGTGATTGGTATCAGTTAGATATTTATATATTAGTACAGTATGAGATCTTCACTGTTAGAGAGAGAGGAAATAGACCTATACAATGACATGATCCTTCTCCCACTCAATTTTCTGAGTCACAAATGGTAATTACTTTAGTGTCTGAACTTTTTTTCCAGTTTGTCCCTTCTTAATATATAACATAACCATAACATTAATGGATAGAGTTTTGTAATAAATTGTATTTAGTATTTTTCTGCGCTAAGTTATTTATGCAGAGACTGGCTCCGATTATAATAATTCCTGGCCAACACTCAGCAACTTCCCTATACATCCAAAGACTTTGATTAATCAGTCACTGACAAGAGCCTTTCAAAACAGTCACGCTATTTTAAATATGTAATAAATCTATCGACACACATGATTGCAATGGGCTGGAGCAGCCACTGTGGCAGGACAGTACCCTTACCTCCAATCAATGTTTTTACCCGTACAGCACAAAGCGTTTTAGGAGACTGAACTTGCTTGTAGAATGAGAAGTTGCAGAAAACTTGGTAAATACTCTGCATAAGTCAGCGTTGCAGAATTTTGAGAGTTTACAGCTGGGTGCAGATGGTACCAGGCACTATTCTGATGCGAGTGGCTGTCTGATTGCTGCTGTACAGCAGATGCAACAATGATGTGGTAAATGTATAAGATAACCAGGACATCAATGAGTACACAGCTATCTGCTAGGTTTAATCTTAAATCCTTTAACACTCACACCCTCCCAAAACTTGGTAAAATCCTTCAAAGGAAGTTTCCTTAGTTATCTTACTATTAATCTCATTTTAAATGAAAGCCAGGGTTTAAGCGTTAAGGAGAGACTTTCTGCTGGTTCTTGCCAACAATATCAGCATAATCTGGATGGAATTGGACAAAGCAGCAGAATGTAATTGAGACATTCGAAATGCTTTTACACTGGGTTCAATATTCAGTCTGACTCCATACATTCAGTTGAGAGATTCCCACTGATTCTGCTTTGCAGGGAGAGCTCTTCAAGTTGCTCTTATTTTTTTAGCTGTTACAGGTGCAGGCCCATTTTAAGTTTATCGTGTCAAAAAGTATTTATTAAGGAACTGACTTGTGTACATCAAGAAACCAGCAAATAGTTCATATAGTATTTTAGAGTCAAGTTTAGTGATTTGAAATCAAGCTACATACAGATGGAGGGTTGCATTCCCTTATTATCAATGCTTAATTTTAGTGATTAACCCATTTTCAGCGAGATTAATAAAACTGCAGAACACCTTTGCTCTGCCCGTAAACATGAGCCTGACCTTCCTGTCACTGCCATTGGAACTCAGCATCTTGCTTTCCTGCCCATATTTCTGTCCTCGGATAATGCGATGCTCCAGTGAAGCCCAACGCAAACTGGAGGAACAGCACCTCATCTTCTGATGAGGCACTTTACAGCAAAACAAAGAACAAAGAACAATACAGCACAGGAACAGGCCCTTCGGCCCTCCAAGCCCACGCCGCTCCCTGGTCCAAACTAGACCATTCTTTTGTATCCCTCCATTCCCACTCCGTTCATGTGGCTATCTAGATAAGTCTTAAACGTTCCCAGTGTGTCCGCCTCCACCACCTTACCCAGCAGCGCATTCCAGGCCCCCACCACCCTCTGTGTAAAATACGTCCTTCTGATATCCGTGTTAAACCTCCCCCCCCTCACCTTGAACCTATGACCCCTCGTGAACGTCACCACCGACCTGGGGAAAAGCTTCCCACCGTTCACCCTATCTATGCCTTTCATAATTTTATACACCTCTATTAGGTCACCCCTCATCCTCCGTCTTTCCAGTGCGAACAACCCCAGTTTACCCAATCTCTCCTCATAACTAAGCCCATCCATACCAGGCAACATCCTGGTAAACCTCCTCTGCACTCTCCCTAAAGCCTCCACATCCTTCTGGTAGTATGGCGACCAGAACTGGACGCAGTATTCCAAATGCGGCCGAACCAACGTTCTATACAACTGCAACATCCGAACCCCAACTTTTATACTCTATGCCCCATCCTATAAAGGCAAGCATGCCATATGCCTTCTTCACTACCTTCTCCACCTGAGACGTCACCTTCAAGGATCTGTGGACTTGCACACCCAGGTCCCTATGCATAGCTACACCCTTTATGGTTCTGCCATTTATCGTGTAGCTCCCCCCCTACGTTAGTTCTACCAAAATGCATCACTTCGCATTTATCTGGATTGAACTCCATCTGCCATTTCTTTGCCCAAATTTCCAGCCTATCTATATCCTTCTGTAGCCTCTGACAATGTTCCTCACTATCTGCAAGTCCAGCCATTTTCGTGTCGTCCGCAAACTTACTGATCACCCCAGTTACACCTTCTTCCAGATCGTTTATATAAATCACAAACCGCAGAGGTCCCAATACAGAGCCCTGCGGAACACCACTAGTCACAGGCATCCAGCCGGAAAAAGACCCTTCCACTACCACCCTCTGTCTTCTGTGACCAAACCAGTTCTCCACCCATCTAGCCACCTCCCCCTTTATCCCATGAGATCCAACCTTTTGCACCAACCTACCATGAGGGACCTTGTCAAACACTTTACTAAAGTTCATATAGACGACATCCACGGCCCTTCCCTCGTCAACCATTCTAGTCACTTCTTCAAAAAACTCCACCAGGTTAGTGAGGCATGACCTCCCTCTCCGGCCTTCCGGTCTCAACATTGAGCTCAACTTTAGACTGTAATCTTTTTCCTCCATTTTGACCGTTTTCTTAAGTATCCCAAACACTTTTAGTCCTAATCCCCTCCCCTCCCCCGCCCTGCCTTTCTCACTTGTTCTTTAGTTTTGCTTTGCACTCAGCACTGATCTTTACTCTTCCATTATTGTTCCTTCTGTGGCCAACAGGTCCGAGCATTGGACTTGAACCTGGAGCTTCTGGTCCAGTGGTCGGGGAGCTATCACTATGCCACATGGCCTCATGTTTATTCAGTAACCAGACATCAAAAGCATTCAGATGACAGCTCAATGTGGTGAATAGATACAGAAGGTGCTCAGGATTAGTTGTTAATAGCACCGTTAGATTATAAAGAGGTTTTTGTGTTGCAGTGGACACTGTCCTTGTCGAAGAGCCAGAAGCTCTGGGTTCAAGTCCCACTCCAGAATTTGATGGCCTAGGAAGGTGCATTCATGAGACAGTCAAATAGGTTAACTATCAACCCCTATCAATCCTTACAAAACATGCCAATGGCAGGCAGTGAGAATGGGAGAGATTTCTCCTCAACCATGTGATGGAAAGAACATTGGAGCCTTGGCCATCACTATCCATTGCTCCAGACTACAACATGCAGGGAAAAGTTCATGTTGCCTCAGCAACTTGGACTCCCTGAGTGAACTGGAGCATACTATCACCCCTCTTGATTCTGAGTTTATAGAATTCATAAGATAATTGTAGGCATAATGTGGGACTGCTATTGGCAGCATTCTCAACTTAATTTCCATAGAAATAGTCACTACTTTATTAGACAAATTTGCTAATGCTTAACAAGTTAAGTATTAATATTCTAAATTGGGGCAAGGCCAATTTTGATGGTATCAGGCAGGAACTTTCAAACGTTAATTGGGGGAGTCTGTGGGAAGGAAAAGGGACGTCTGGTAAGTGGGAGGCTTTCAAAAGTGTGTTAACCAGTGTTCAGGGTAAACACATTCCTCTTAGAGTGAAGGGCAAGGCTGGCAGAAGTCGGGAACCCTGGATAACTCGGGATATTGAGGCCCTGATCAAGAAGAAGAAAGAGGCACATGACGTGCATAGGCAGCTGGGATCAAGTGAATCCCTTGAAGAGTATCGGGGGTGTAGGAGTAGAGTTAAGAGAGAAATCAGGAGGGCAAAAAGGGGACACAAAATTGTTTTGGCAGATAAGGCAAAGGAGAATCCAAAGAGCTTCTACAAATACATAAAGGGCAAAAGAGCAACAAGGGAGATAGTAGGGCCTCTTAAGGATCAACAAGGTAATCTATGTGTGGATCCACAAGAGATGGGTGAGATCCTAAATGAATATTTCTCATCAGTATTCACTGTTGAGAAAAGCATGGATGTTAGGGAACTTGGGGAATTAAATATTGATGTCTTGAGTGTACATATTACAGAGAAGGAGGTGTTGGAAGTCTTAAAGCGCATCAAGGTAGATAAATCTGCGGGACCTGATGAGGTATATCCCAGGACGTTGTGGGAGGCTAGGGAGGAAATTGCGGGTCCCCTAGCCGAGATATTTGAATCATCGATAGCCACGGGTGAGGTGCCTGAAGATTGGAGAGTGGCAAATGTTGTGCCTTTCTTTAAAAAGGGCTGCAGGGAAAAGCCTGGAAACTACAGGTGCAAAAGGTTAAATCTCACGGGATAAAAGGTGAGCTAGCTAGATGGGTGTAGAACTAGCTTAGCCATAGAAGACAGAGGGTAACAGTGGAGGGGTCTTTTTCCGGTTGGAGGTCTGTGACTAGTGATGTTCCGCAGGGCTCTGTATTGGGACCTCTGCTGTTTGTGATATATATAGATGATTTGGAGGAAGATGTACCTGGTGTGATCAGTAAGTTAGCGGACGACACAAAGATTGCTGGAGTTGTGGACAGTGATGAACATTGTCAGAGAATACAGCAGGATATAGATAGGCTGGAACATTGGGCGGAGAAATGGCAGATGGAATTTAATCCAGATAAATGCGAAGTGATGCATTTCGGTAGATCTAATGTAAGGGGGAGCTATACAATAAATGGCAGAACCATCAGGAGTATAGACACACAGACGGACCTAGGTGTACAAGTCCACAGATCCTTAAAGATGGCAGCACAGGTGGAGAGGGTGGTCAAGAAGGCATATGGCATGCTTGCCTTTATTAGACAGGGCGTAGAATATAAAAGTCGGCATATGATGTTGCAGCTGTATAGAACGTTGGTTAGGCCACATTTGGAATACTGCGTCCAGTTCTGGTCGCCACACTACCAGAAGGACGTGGAGGCTTTGGAGAGAGTGCAGAAGAGGTTTACCAGGATGTTGCCTGGTATGGAGGGTCTTAGCTATGAGGAGAGATTGGGTAAACTGGGGTTGTTCTCCCTGGAAAGACGGAGGATGAGGGGCGACCTAATAGAGGTCTATAAAATTATGAAGGGCATAGATAGGGTGAACAGTGGGAAGCTTTTTCCCAGGTCGGAGGTGATGAACACAAGGGGTCACGATTTCAAGGTGAGGGGGGCAAGGTTCAACACAGATGTCATGGGGACGTATTTTACACAGAGGGTGGTGGGGGCCTGGAATGCACTGCCAGGCAAGGTGGTGGAGGCGGACATGCTGGGATCGTTTAAGACTTATCGAGATAACCACATGAACAGACTGGGAATAGAGGGATACAAACGAATGGTCTAGTTGGGCACATGAGCGGCGCCGAAGGGCTTATTCCTGTGCTGTATTGTTCTTTGTCCTTTGTTCTTTTGTTCTTTACAGGCCAGTTAGCCTCACATCTGTGGTGGGTAAATTGTTGGAAGGTATTTTGAGAGACAGGATCTACAGGCATTTAGAGACGCAAGTACAGATTAGGGACAGTCAGCATGGCTTTGTGAGTGGAAAATCATGTCTCACAAATTTAATTGAGTTTTTTGAAGGGGTAACCAAGGAGGTAGATGAGGGCAGTGCAGTTGACGTTGTCTACATGGACTTTAGCAAGGCCTTTGACAAGTTACCACATGGTAGGTTGTTGCATAAAGTTAAATCTCATGGGATCCAGGGTGAGGTATCTAAATGGATACAAAATTGGCTTCTTGACAGAAGCCAGAGGGTGGTTGTAGAGAATTGTTTTTCAAACTGGAGGCCTGTGACCAGCGGTGTGCCTCAGGGATCAGTGCTGGGCCCACTGTTATTTGTCATTTATATTAATGATTTGGATGAGAATATAGGGGGCATGGTTAGTAAGTTTTCAGATGACACCAAGATTGGTGGCATGGTGGACAGTGAGGAAGGTTATCTCCAATTGCAGCGGGATCTTGATCAATTGGGCCAGTGGGCTGACAAATGGCAGATGGAGTTTAATTTAGACAAATGCGAGGAAATGCATTTTGGTAGATTGAACCAGCGCAGGACTTACTCAGTTCATGGTAGGGCGTTGGGGTGAGTTACAGAACAAAGAGATCGAGGGGTACATGTTCATAGCTCCTTGAAAGTGGAGTCACTGGTGGACAGAGTGGTGAAGAAGGCATTCGGCATGCTTGGTTTCATTGGTCAGAACATTGAATACAGGAGTTGGGACGTCTTGTTGAAGTTGTACAAGACA
This sequence comes from Mustelus asterias, assembly GCF_964213995.1. Classification (NCBI taxonomy): domain Eukaryota; kingdom Metazoa; phylum Chordata; class Chondrichthyes; order Carcharhiniformes; family Triakidae; genus Mustelus; species Mustelus asterias. The sequence goes on along the minus strand of NC_135809.1, from coordinate 138,776,682 downwards.
TTGGTAAGGCCACACTTGGAATACTGTGTGCAATTCTGGTCACCCTATTATAGAAAGGATAGTATTAAACTAGAAAGAGTGCAGAAAAGATTTACTGGGATGCTACCGGGACTTGATGGATTGAGTTATAAGGAGAGGCTGGATAGACTGGGACTTTTTTCTCTGGAGCGTAGGAGGCTGAGGGGTGATCTTATAGAGGTCTATAAAATAATGAGGGACATAGATCAGCTAGATAGTCAATATCTTTTCCCAAAGGTAGGGGAGTCTAAAACTGGAGGGCATAGGTTTAAGGTGAGAGGGGAGAGATACAAAAGTGTCCAGAGGGGCAATGTTTTCACACAGAGGGTGGTGAGTGTCTGGAACAAGCTGCCAGAGGTAGTAGTAGAGGCGGGTACAATTTTATCTTTTAAAAAGCATTTAGATAGTTACATGGGTACGATGGGTATAGAGAGATATGGGTCAAATGTGGGCAATTGGGATTAGTTAAGGGGTTTTAAAAAAAAATAAGGGTGGCATGGACAAGTTGGGCCGAAGGGCCTGTTTTCATGCTGTAAACCTCTATGACTCTATGATTCTATGACTAGTCAATAATTGAAAATTGGCTAGTGAGGTGAAATTCGGCTGCTTATAGTGGCCCCACTTGTCCTGACGGGAATGCAGGTGAACAAAGAACAAAGAACAATACAGCACAGGAACAGGCCCTTCGGCCCTCCAAGCCTGCACCGATCATATGTTCCTAACTAGACCATCCGTTTGTATCCCTGTATTCCCAGTCTGTTCATGTGGCTATCTTGATAATTCTTAAATGATCCTAGCGTGTCTGCCTAAACCACCTTGCTTGGTAGTGCATTCCAGGACCCCACCACCCTCTGTGTAAAATACGTCCCCCGTATGTCTGTATTGAACCTTGCCCCCCTTACCTTGAACTTGTGACCCCTTGTGTTTGTCATTTCTGACCTGGGAAAAAGCTTCCAATTGTTCACCCTATCTATGCCCTTCATAATTTTCTAAACGTCTATTAGGTCGCCCCTCAACCTCCGTTTTTCCAGGGAGAACAACCCTAGTTTACTCAATCTCTCCTCATAGCTAATACCCTCCATTCCAGGCAACATCCTGGTAAACCTTTTCTGCACTCTCTCCAAAGCCTCTACGTCCTTCTGGTTGTGTGGCGACCAGAACAGGACGCAGTATTCCAAATGTGGCCTAACCAACATTCTATACAGCTGCAACATCATATGCCGACTTTTATACTCTATGCCCCGTCCAATAAAGGCAAGCATGCCATATGCCTTCTTCACCCCCTTTTCCACCTGTGCTGCCACATTTAAGGATCTGTGGACTTGTACACCCAGGTCCCTCTGTGTGTCTATACACCTGATGGTTCTGCCATTTGTTGTATAGCTCCCCCCTGCATTAGATCTACCAAAATGCATCACTTCGCATTTATCTGGATTAAATTCCATCTGCCATTTCTCCGCCCAATTTTCCAGCCTATCTATATCCTGCTGTATTCTCTGACAATGTTCATCACGATCCACAACTCCAGCAATCTTTGTGTCGGACGCAAACTTACTGATCACACCAGCTACATCTTCTTCCAAATCATTTACATATATCACAAACAGCAGAGGTCTCAGTACAGTGCCCTGCGGAACACCACTAGTCACCGACCTCCAATCAGAAAAAGATCCCTCCACTGCTACCCTCTGTCTTCTATGGCCAAGCCAGTTCTGTACCCATCTAGCTAATTCACCTTTGATCCCGTGAGATTTAACCTTTTGCACCAGCCTGCCATGAGAGACCTTGTCAAATGCTTTACTAAAATCCATGTCGACAACATCCACGGCCCTTCCCTCGTCAATCATTTTTGTCACCTCCTCAAAAAACTCAACCAAATTTGTGAGGCATGACCTCCCTCGTACAAAACCATGTTGTCTATCGCTAATGAGATTATTCAGTTCTAAATGTACATAGATCCTATCTCTAAGAATCTTCTCCAATAATTTCTCTACCGTGGACGTCAAGCTCACTGGCCTATAATTACCCGGGTTATCCTTGCTACCCTTCTTAAGTAATGGGACCACATTTGCTATCCTCCAATCCTCTGGGACCTCACCTGTGTCCAATGAAAAAACAAAGATTTATGTTAGAGGCCCAGCAATTTCATCTCTTGTCTCTCTCAGTAATCTAGGACAGATGCCATCTGGCCCTGGGGATTTGTCTACCTTAATGCTTCCTGAAACACCTAACACTTCCTCCCTTGTAATTGACATTTGTTCTAATGGGTCTACACATCCCTCTGAGACACTACCAATCAACGTGTCCCTCTCCTTTGTGAATACTGATGCATAGCATTCATTTAGCATCTCACCTACTTCCTTGGGTTCTAAGCATGATTCCCCTCCTTTGTTCTTGAGAGGTCCGACTCTCTGACAACCCTCTTGTTCCTAACGTATGTATAAAATGCATTTCGATTCTCCTTAATCCTGTCTGCCAAGGACATTTCGTGACCCCTTTTTGCCCTTCTAACTCCCTGTTTGAGCTCTTTTCTACTTTCTCTGTGTTCCTCCAGTGCTTCATCTGTTTTTAGCTGCCTGGACCTTATGTATGCCTCTTTTTTCTTTTTGATTAGACCCACAATTTCACTGGTTATCCACGGCTCTCGAATCCTACCTTTCCTGTCCTTCCTTTTTACAGGCACATGCCTGTCCTGCACTCCTATCAACTGCTCCTTAAAAGACTCCCACATGCCAGATGTGGATTTACCCTCGAACAGCCTCTCCCAATCTTCAGCCACCAAATCCTGCCTAATCCGGCTGTAGTTAGCCTTCCCCCAATTCAGCACCTTACCCATAGGACAACACTCATCCTTTTCCATGACTATCCGAAAGTTTACAGAATTGTGGTCACTGTTCACCATATGTTCCCCCATGAGGAGCCTCATTATAATATATTTAAATATAATTTGTGGGTTATATTTAATTTAATTATATTTAAATATAATTAGTGGATTTTCCTCCTGTAATATCCTCCCAACATGGCATAGACATTTTGAGACTCTCCCTCGGTTCTCTGTCTCCTCTGTCATTCCTGCCTTCTTCAATTTAGTTTATTCTATACACTGCTCCCAATGTGGTCTCCTCTACACTGGGGAGACTAAACGCAGACTGGGTGATTGCTTTGGGGAACACCTTCACTCAGTCTGCAGTGGTGAGGCTAACTCTTCTGGTGTTTGCCATTTTAACACAGCATCCTACTCCCTTGTCCACATATCCATCCTTGGTCTGCTGTGATGTTGCAGTGAAACCCAATGGAACTTGGAAGAACACACCTCATCTTCTGATGAGGCACTTTACAGCCTTCCAGACTTAGCATTAAGGTCAACAACTTCAGATCATGAACTCACTTCTCCATCTGAACCCCCTTTTTTAATCCATTTATTTGTCCCAACCTACCCACAATCTCCATCTCCCTTGTCTTGTGCCCATGATATCTTTGTCAAACCTCTCCTGAGATCCAACCTACCCTTGACTTTCTGTTTTGCTCTACCGGCTCCACACCCAACCTCCCTTAAACAGTATAAAATCGATCAGATTTCCTCTTCTTAGCTCTGAAGAAGAGTCATACGGACTTGAAACATTAACTCTGTTTCCCTCTCCACAGATGTTGCTGAGTGTATCCAGCTTTTCCTGTTGTTATTGGAAGATCAGTCTGGTATATGCCAGTCAGGAGCGCGCACTAAGACTGTAATTAATGCCCCTTTTTGCTCATCTGGGAGTCACATTTATTTCCTTGTGGATTTGACATCTCAGACGTAGAGAGCCACAGACTTTGCCCAATTAGCAGGCTTCCCTCGGGTGCAGGATTTTATTGATTGCATCCATGATGCCAAGAGACCCCAACATAACGTTCAGACACCTTTGACAACCCAAAATCCTTCCACTCACTCAATGTCCAGGTAGTTTGTCACTGCAACATAACCTTCCTTCACATGTGTCCAACGTTCCCTGGCAGCTGCCATGACCCCTTCATACTGAAGCGTTATTTCAGCAGCACGGTAGCACAGCGGGTTAGCACTGCTGCCTCACAGCGCCAGGGACCCGGTTTCGATTCCTGGCTTGGGTCACTGTCTGTGCGGAGTCTGCACGTTCTCCCCGTGTCTGCGTGGGTTTCCTCCAGGTGCTCCGGTTTCCTCCCACAGTCCAAAGATGAGCAAGTTAGGTGAATTGGCCAAGCTCAATTGCCCCTTAGTGTCAGGGGATTAGCAGGGAAAATATGAGAGGTTACGGAAAAGGACCTGGATGGGATTGTGGTTGGTGCAGACTCAATGGGCCGAATGGCCTCCTTTTGCACTGTAGGGATTCTATGATTCTATGAATACAGATGCTTGGCTGGCTTCTAGGGGACAAGGGAGAACTTGGCTAATGACCCCCTGTAGGAAGCTACAAACGGAGGCAGAGCAGCCATATCGTCACCAGGAGCACCACTGAACAGGGCATTGGCATTTTAAAAACGCACTTCAGCTGCCTCGATCACTCAGCTGTAGTTCTGCATTATGCCTCAGTGAGGGTATGCAGAGTAGTGTTGGACTGCTGCATGCTGAACATTGCAGAGTGGAGGAGCATACAGATCGATGATGACAAGGCTTTGGGCAGAGCCCCAATCTCTGGGGAGGAGGAGGAAGTCCCTGTTCAATCTGATCATTCAGAACTGGATATAGATGAGGAGGCCGCCAATGGCAGGGCAGGTAGGGTAGTTTGGGAAGAGGTGAATGGCCAGGTAGTCAGTAGGGCAGCTCTGTATTTTATAGACATACACCAAATCATGTACAAGTGTAAGTAAATATATTCACCAAGTGCTCAAACATGATATATACAATGTGAAAGATGCAACCACAGTGAATCCATTCGTGCTCTAGACAAGACAGCACCCTTTGCTCTCACACTTGTTCAGTCTTCTTGTTTACTGAACCTGGGAATTTGTCATTCCTGAGGCCCAATGAAGAGAACAAATGTGGTGAAAACCTCCTGGCAGGTCTCCAGCCCCTCCCACTTTGCATCTTCCCAGGATTTTCCAAGTGTTCCAAGTAGTGGTACACACTAGCGGTACACTCTGGCGATACACTCGAGCAGTGCACGTTAGCAGTGCCCATTTGTGGCACACATTATCGGTACACACCTGGAGTAGGTGCCAGCTCAGTGATCCAAAGATGTGGGGTTAGGTGGATTGGCCATGCTAAATTCTCCCTCAGTGTACCCGAACAGGCGCCAGACTGTGGCGACTAGGGGATTTTCACAGTAACTTCATTGCAGTGTTAATGTAAGCCTATTTGTGACTAATAAATAAACTTTTTGAACTTTAACCATTTTAACTTGGTGGGACGGAGCATTCTTGGCCTCAGATTCTTCTGCCAATGATTATTGGTCACATCTGAAGAAACCCGGCACAAGGACGTACTTCAGGAGTCCTCTGGGCTGGAAGGTTTATGAGGTCCATGCTGCAGGCGGGTAAGAAATTCCCCTCAGCCTTCTCCAATGAAGACCTCTCAGGCCCACAACTTCACTCGTGTTTAGAGTTTGATTTTCAGACACAGAGTTTTACCATGTGCTGAACTTGGGCTGAATGCCTCTCGAGTAGGACAATCGCATCTTTCTCTGTGATCCAGATAAATTGAGCAATGAAGAGTCATCAGTTGAAACTGCAGAATGTGTGATGCAGAAGATTATGGAACATGGAAAGCTTTTCTACAGGAAGCGGTTATGATTTGAGCAGTTTTAGTATAGTTAGGGCATCATGATCAGCACAGGCTTGGAGGGCCAAAGGGCCTGTTCCTGTGCTTTTCTTTGTTCTTACCCGTTTCCCCTTCCTTAAGATGCCTTACGGTAATTCAGGATAGGTGTTGGTTAAATTGTTAAAGTAGTGTCTCTCTAATTCATATATAGGAATGGACATGCCTTAGTTATGGCCCAAAGCAATATTGAGATGACTTGATGGGTGTAATCCAGCCCTTGGGTCTAAGATGTGCGGGTTAGGTTGATTGGCCACGCTAAAATTGCCCCTTAAGTGTCCTGGGATGCGTAGATTAGAGGGATTAGCGGGTAAAATATATGGGGATAGGGCCTGGGTGGGATTGTGGTCGGTGCAGACTCGATGGGCCGAATGGCCTCTTTCTGTACTGTAGGGTTTCTATGATTTCTATGATTTCTATGATACGAGGAATGTTCAGAGTTCCATGTTGCTGCAATGCAGGTGTTTGACTTCTCAACATTTTTGTGCGCTTGTTTCAAGTTGAATCTGATGTTTTCAAAATGTATAATATTTAGTGAACTGATCACTGGAATATAGTTCTCTTTATTCTGTAATGTTATGCTTCATAGGATCTCTACAGTGCAGAGCGAGGCCATTCAGCCCTACGAGTCTACACTGACTCTCTAATAGAGCATCTTACTCAGGCGCTATACCTGTATTTACCCAGCTAATCCCCATAATCTATACATCCTGGGACACCACGGGGCAATTTAACATGGCCAATCTACCTAACCTGCACATCTTTGGACAGTGGAGGAAAATGGAAACCCACGCAGACACAAGGAGAATGTGCAAACTTCACACAGTCACCCAAGCTGGGAATGGAACCTGGGTCCCTGGCGCTGTGAGGCAGCAGTGCTAACCACTATGCCACCCCTAATCGTTGACATTCTTTAGAATGTACTTCGGCAAATGTTACATTTTTTGTGGTTGTTTCTGTGTGAAGGGCGCTTCTCAGAAAGTGAGCTGACAGATGCCAGAGTTTAAACCACAGAATGAAAAGTTATTTGCCTTGTTTGATTCATTACAATTGAACTCTTCTCCACGATTTAGAGATTTAGATCAGTAAGCTTACAGCTTGGCTCATTAATTTTTTGGATGTTATTCTCATTACTGAACAGAAAACAAAATCCTGGATTGTTAGTGTTCAGGTGCAAGTTGTAAGGTGAAGTTGGCTCATTATAATGAATATTTGATCCTCTCAGTGTTATTGGGACAGGATAACGGACAGATTATCTCTGACAGAAGCTCGACAGAAGCTGATGGTCACTTTAAAGCAACTGTGGGCAAAGGTGGAACTAGATGAGGTTGAACAATGCCCCGTTCAGTAACAAACCTTTCGTGGTCTCGCAGGGAAGGCTGGCTTCTTTTTGCAGGTGAGAACCATCCTGCAATAAACAGCAGTGTCAAAGCAGCAGGGATGTCGGTGATAGAGCGTGTGGATGTTATTTTCCAAAGGCCAAAGCCTAGGAGCAGGGATTTGCTGGGCTTTGCAGTGTTTCTCGGGTAAATGTACAAATATATGTTGCTTCCAGCAAGCCACAGTTTGAGCTTGACCGACCATCTTAAATCAGTTGTTAGTCGAGCTTTTAGGTCACTCAGGATTGTTAGCCATTGGCCGACCCAGTGATTGGTTGATTGAAGCAAACAGCTTGTTGCCTGAGTACAGACCGTACTCACCCAGCCCTCCCTTGTAAAACCCACTGTGAGATGTGATTCTATGATTGGGCAGCACTATCGCCCAATTCATTCTATGCTGTGTACTGTTGACCACATGACCTTCTCGAAGCACTAAGTACGCTGTCAGAACAAGGAGTCTCAACTTTCATGTTGAGGAGGTGACTGATGACTCCAATGATTGGATGGCACATGTCTACTGTGTACCCTCTTCCAGAGATATATCTCTTTTATATTTGAGGATGTGACACCCCTCTAGCACTATCAAAGAGAAAAAGAATAAGATGAACATGATATACCAATCACATGAGCTTGGGGAAGGCCTTCTACCTGTCCTACCTCACTGCCTCTTTGCCACCCACCCCAGAATCTCCATGATTCTCTCCTTGTTAAGACTCAAGGATCACAGCTTCAATTTACATTTCAGCCTCCAGTTACCTCTGAATACAGCTGACTTCGTATATGTCCACGTACAAGAACCTGACCCTGTGTTTAAGGGTGGCAGTTAAAGATGGAGCATGGTGGGACGTGTAGGTGGTTGTAAGGCCTTGATGAACAAAAGTGTTTTAACACTTTCTTAACTTTGTGTCCATGAGCTATGACTGCAGATTTAGGAACTAAACGGATACACGTGCTGGCCGAGGGCCTGTCTGCTGGTTCAGGCAGATCTAAGCATCATCCCATGGCAGTTCTTGAAGAAGGGCAGTGAGCTCTCCCATTGTGCAGCATTCCTTCCTTAACCCACCACCAAAACAGAATAATGAGACACGCAACTCGACCGCTGTTCGTGGAATCTATAAATTGTTGGCTGTGGCACATTTTGGGACATTGTGAGAATGTTATAAACTGCAAAGTCTTCATTCTTTCAGGAGGAAAGTTATTCTGCTACTTGTATGAAAATAAACAGCGCAGTGAGCATGAGTATTTGCACAACACGATGGTGCTATAAGAAAGTTGTCTGATCACTTACTTGGTAACAGTTGCGTTCTCCGGGATATCTTTGGCCACTCCAGCGTGTCAGTTGTCACCTCAACAAATAAATAAATGATGTAATTGATTAAAATAGATTTTTCAGGTAAGTTTTAAAAGTTCTGCAGCAGTTTGTATGTTTCCTAACTCAGTTGTCAGTGATAGAAGTCAAAACAATCGATAGCAAGAATGTTTCCTGTTACAAAACCACGGAGTTTTGCATAGACCATTCAGAAAGCCTGGTGTAAACATTTTGTGCAGGTTCATTTGAGATTCCCCAGAGATCGGATTTGCAGAAGTTCGAGTTTTGCTCAATTACAGATTTTGTTATTTTTTGAAATGTTAGACAGCGTGTTTCATGATGCAGCACCTTGATCTCATTGTTAAAGACAGTAAGGAGTCTAACAACACCAGGTTAAAGTCCAACAGGTTTATTTGGTAGCAAACGTTGCGTTTGCTACCAAATAAACCTGTTGGACTTTAACCTGGTGTTGTTAGACTCCTTACTGTGTTTACCCCAGTCCAACGCCGACATCTCCACATCATTGTTAAAGAGCATTTTACATTTCAGAAACACCTCACTCGGAGTTTGTTTTTATGTTCCATTTTACTTTGAAGGTTTCTCAGTTAAAATGCGAGAAATTTTTAAGCAGTTCAATTTTATCACCTTTAATGATGAATGATAAATATATCAGTAAAAAGACACGCAATTCCCAATAAAAATCTTACTGGAATCAGTTTCAACAAGACCTTGAGTTTCCACTAAGCTGCATTTATACAGCATGTGAATTTTTAAAAAGTCACATATATGTCCTTGCTTATCACCAAACTTTAGACTAAAGAAAATGGCGAAGAAATTTGAAGGCACCATGCCTGTAATTTAGACACCGAGTGGGTGCCTCAGCATCATGATCAACTAGGAGTGGTGCTGGGTGCTGGTCACATTGGATTAGACAGCCCTGTCCAGGGTACCTGCCAGAACTAATTAAGATAATGAAGAAAATTTTCAAATTAAGGTCCTACACCTACTGTTGCTTTTTCAAAAAATGCTTTTCATGGTTGAATAGTTGGCGTGTAAGCTGTTGGAGGTGTGAGCAGAGAATTAGAGAGCAGGATTCTTAGCTTGGCAACACTTTATTGATTTTTGTTTCCAGCATTGTAGTCATTACCTGGAAGATATGTTCCTGGCATTGGCCTCATCAACATCCTCGTGGCACTGGTGGCAAAGGTGTAGTCTGGAGGACTTCCTGCCCCAAGCAGAGACAATGATCTCCCTTCTTCTCTCCAGTGTCTGCACCAGGGTCTCCAATGAGGTAGCTGACAGCCTGGGGTACTCTGCCTGGAGCCCTTGCAGTGGAATTAGCCCTTTCTAGTCTGCAGCCAAGGTGCCCCGATCCTTTAACAGGTGCTGCCTCTCTTTAAATGGTGTTGGAAATGTTCACTTTTCTGATAAAATCTTCTGGTGACCATCCATTTGCAATTTTCCATGGAAATTCTCAAGTTGTGGTCAGTGACTCCCAGCTTCTCCAGAGAAGGTGCTGTTGAAGCCCTGGCAGATGGAATTCATTATGATAAAAATTACATAGATTTTTAACTTTTGTGTTTTAAAGTTTGTTTATGATTTTTCACTTTGTTTCTAAATCCAGTGTACGTCCTAGTCTTTATTTTGTCATGAAGTGATCAAAAAAATCAAGGATAATCAGTACAATTTCTTTTCCTGGTTGAGAAATAAAAGCATGCTGGAAGTACTCAGCAGGTCAGGCAGCATCTGTGGAGAGAAACCAAGTTAATGTTTCAGCCCAATGACCTTACATCAGAATTGGTTACTTCCCAGTTAGCTGTTGGTGAGAATCCTTCAACGTGATTGGCTGCTTAACCTGTTCACTGTCAGCACTATTGCTAGACACTGCCAGAAGCCAGACTCCCCGAGAATTGACGGCAGGAAGGTGGACTACCTGCCACAGGGATTACTAGGTCTTTGTGGGCAACCTTCTTTGACGTTAATGTTGAGTGCCATCACCAAAATATTCAGGCCCCCATGTTATATTTTTAATAACTACTGCCACCTTCCTTTTGTATTCTAGGTTAAATGTCTGCTGTATTCGATATGCCTGTTGCGTTGGGATCACAACCTAAGCAGGAAGGAGGAATAGCCTTTGATGTTTTGGAAAGGTTTTGTAGCAGCCATGAGCAAACGTATGCTGAATTCCTGGAATCATTTATGTACCTGAGAAAAGGTAAGCAGCTTTGTCAGAAGATGAATTTTAAATGATGATGATGAGGAAACCATAAAGAGATGCTGTTCCTTTTGGCACCATTGATAATTCCACTGCAAATAATGTAAAATTGCACTTGTTTTGAAAGGTGTCCCTTCTCCCCCCGCCCCCAGGATCCGCTCAATCCTATTTGCATGTCACCAATGTAAAATCTGCAATGAATTTGCATAATTAGACAGCATAATAAAACTTAATTTTAAAAATTGCCTTAGAAGTTAATCCCTGATATATTTTAAAAGTTGATTAAATTAGCTGAAAATGGGGCATGTCATAATGGAGAGGTGATGGCCTAGTGGTATTATCATTAGATTATTAGTCTAGAAACTCAGCTAATGTTCTGGGGACCTGGGTTCGAACCCTGCCACGGCAGATGGTGGAATTTGAATTAAATTAAAATAAAATCTGGGATTAAGAATCTACTGATGATCCTGAAACCATTGTCAATTGTCGGAAAAACCCACCTGGTTCACTAATGTCCTTTAGGGAAGGAAATCTGCCGTCCTTACCTGGTCTGGCCCACATGTGATTCCAGAGCCACAACAATGTGGTTGACTCTCAACTGCCCTCCAAGGGCAACTAGGGATGGGCAATAAATGCTGGCCAGCCAGCGACGCCCATGTCCCAGGAATGAATCATTTAAAATCAGTGCCCATTCACCACTTGGCTAAACTGATTTAAAATGGCGAAACATTTTCAAACATACTGTAAAACTATTTCTCAGTTAAATCGGCGAGTCCATGAAATGAAAAGTTAATTTGAAATCTTGTCAAATGTACCTATTAATGTCCTTGTGCCCATAAATGAGTAGAATTAGTGCAAGCTCCCAATGGTGATGGATTCACTCTGGGGAGGGTGTTGTGAGCGGATTCTGCTTCGAGGATGATGGGTGGAGTTTTCTTCTCCCCCCAGCAGCAGGATTTGTGATGGGCTGGAATGCAAAAGTCAGATATCCACCAGCGGGAAGACAAGTTGGAAATTCCCCCACAGGGCTTTGATGGGGAGCAGACAGGGCTGTGCTGTACATCTGAAACTGAGCGTGTTACATTGGCAAATCTGTATCCCTGTGTGGACACATGAACAAAGGAAATGTGGAAGAGGAATAAAGAGACACATTCCTGTTCAGATTATAAAATGAAAAACTTGGGGGTAAAGTGTGTGCAAATATTGGTGCTTATTACTTTCATGTCGAAAGGATTGGTGATTGTACCAAGCATCAGACAATAGCTCCAACCAAAGTGCATGTTTAAAATTTCTCAAAAAAACAACTGTAGAATCCAAACTGCTGAAAACCCAGACCATAGCGCAGCGAGTCACTGGAAAAGCAGAGGAAGGCATTCTTGGAAAGATTTGTGACAGTTTGAATGCATCTCATTTAGAGGCATCTTGTGCAGCTTTCTGTTCTGGATACTACCTGGCTCAGAACAACACCTCTTACTCTGAACACTTAGCCTTGCTGGGACTTCAAGGTTACAATGGTGTTGACACAGGAATTGGATTGCATTTCAGCTTCAGTGCTGCAGAAATTACTGACCATGTAGCTACCCAGATGGGGAAGAACATTTGCCAGCATATCCAAAATGATGATTCTTATTCATGAATGCATCAGCCTAAGTAACAAAACTACTCTTGGAGTTTACCTGAAACGTGAAAGTGATAAAAAGGATGGTCCACACTTCATTTTTAAAACGGATTGAAGTTCCAGATCAAAAAGCTGATCCAATTGTTTAATATTCATAGAATCATAGAATCCCTACAGTGCAGACCACAATCCCACCCAGGCCCTATCCCCATAACCCCATGTATTTACTCTAGTAATCCCTCTGACACTAAGAGGCAATTTAGCATGGCCAATCCACCTAACCCGCACATCGGAAACCGGAGCACCCGGAGGAAACCCACGGAGACATGGGGGGAATGTGCAAACTCCACACAGACAGTGACTCAAGCCAGGAATTGAACGCAGGTCCCTGGCGCTGTGAGGCAGCAGTGCTAACCACTGTGCCACCGTGCCGCCCAAATATCGTCTTCATTATCTCAAGAAACATGGTTTTGATGACTCCTACCTGAAGCAGCATCTTGTAGGGTTTTCTGGTGATGGAGCGAGTTATACTGGGCACCAAATCAGGTATAGCTCACAAACATCTGAACAATACCCAGATATTATTGTTTGGCATTGCCTGAGCCACAGATTACAAGTTGCAGTAGGCGTTTCGGTGACAGGAGTTAGTGGACTGAAACATTTCCATTCATTCATGGACAGGTTCTACTCTGTGTAAACAGATTGCCTCTCAATCAGAGCAGCTGGATTTAAAGAGAAATGGAAAATCCTGGACAGGAAAGACCTGTTTCTCCCTAGCTGGGGGTCAACTACCAGGGGGCATTGATTTAGGGAGGTTGGTGGAAGGATTGGAAGGGACATGAGGATAAACTTTTTCATTCAGAGGGTGGGCATCTGGAATTCGCTGCCACAAAGTTGGTAGTTGAGGCTGAAACCTTCTAATCTGTGGTTCAGGCAATGCCAAATAATAATATCTGTCTCTGTGTCTGAAATGCTGGAAACTGCCAGGCTATGGACCAGGTGCTGGAACGTGGAATTAAAATAAGCAGCTTTTTTTAGGCCAGTGCGGACACGGTGGGTGAAACTCTACCGCCCCGGGGCGGACAAGGTTCCCAGAATGGAAATCTCCGTTGGCCTCGGATGGGATTTTACGATCTCGCCAGAGCAAGGCTATAAAATCCCGCCCAATGGCTGAATGGCAAGATGTAACCAGTGGGCTGCCACAGGGTTCGCCCCTTGGGCCCCAACTATTTATGCTTGATATTAATGAGTTGGATACAGGGATAGTAGGCACCAGAGCGAAATTTGCAGATGACACTGAAATAGGTGGGATAATAAGTTGCGATAATGAAATCAGAAGTTTATAAATGGATATGGATAGGTTAAGTGAATGGGGCAAAATGTGGCAGATAGAGTTTAATGTGGTTATCCATTATCCATTTAATGTGGTTATCCATTAATATGAGGTTATCCATTTTGGTCAGAAAAATAACAAGGCAACGTATTATCTAAATGGAGAGAAACTTTGGAATGCTTCAGTGCAGAGGGATCTGGGTGTCCTTGTGCATGAGTTGCAGAAAACTGGTATGCAGGTACTGCAGGTAATAATGAAAGCAATTGGAATTTTGACATTTATGGTAAAGGAATAGAATATAAAAGTAGTGAGGTATTGCTGCTACTGTACAAAACATTAGTGAGACCGCATTTAGAATATTATGTATAGTCTTGGTCCCCTTACTTGAGGAGGAATGAGTTGCATTGGAGACAGTTCAGAGGAGGTTCGCTAGATTGATTCCAGAGGTGAGGGGTTTGTCTTACGAAGAGAGATTGGGCAGTTCAGGCCGATACTCCCTGAAGTTTAGAAGAATGAGAGGAAATCTGATTGGAGTGTACAAGATGATAATGAGGATTGACAAAGTAGACGTGGAGAGGATGTTTCCTCTTGTGGTGCAATCCAGAACGAGAGGTTGTAGTTTTAGGCGAAGGGGTGGCAGATTTAAAACAGAAATGAGGAGAAACGACTTCTCCCAAAGAGTCGTGAATCTGTGGAATTCACTACGGCAAAGTGCGGTGGATGCCGGCATCTCCACATCATTAACTTAAGGAAGAAGTGGATAGATTTTTAATTAATAATGGGTTTGAGGGGTTACGGTGAACAGGCAGGAAAGTGGAGTTGAGTCTGAGATGAGATCAGCCATGATGGTATTGAATGGAGGAGCAGGTTCAAGGGGCTGAATGGCCTCCTCCTGCTCCTGTTCTTACGTTCTTATGTTTCTGCACCATAGCATTTCTATGGAAAGCTCATAACTGAAACTGTAAAGTGTGATTATACTGTGACAAATTTATATACACAGTTTCCATTATAAATAGGAATTTTAATGGAAGCAGTTGACAGAAAAAGTACCAAAAATGATACAACACGCAGGGTGTTTTGTAAAAAGGAGGCGTATATAAATGTAAGATTTTTAAAGCATGTATTATGTGTTCAGTGGTTTTTTTTATTCATCGGATGTGGGTGTTGCTGGCTTGGCCAGAACTTATTGCCTGTCCCAACTTACCCTTCAGAGGCAGTTAAGAGTCAACCACATTACTGAGGCTCTGGAGTCAAATGTGGCCAAACCAGCATAGCATATTTCCTTCCCTAAAGGACTTTAACCTACCTGCCAGATGGGTTTTTACAGCAAGCGGTCATGGTTTCCAGAATTTTATTGAATTCAAATTTCACCATCTGCCGTGTTGGGATTTGAACCTGGGCTCCCAGAGCATTACCCTGGTCTCTGGATTACTAGTCCAGTGAGAATACCACTGCACTGCCAACACCTCGCTGTTAGGGCAGAATCTTCCCAAAAAATGCAGTGTGTTGTCTCAGGTGAGAAAAGCTGCCTGTGGAGCCTGTGAGCTTCACACTGTTTTCTCGCTGTATTGCTTTTTAAAAGGGGAAACAAGATTCACACCGCCAGCAGCAGAAGGAGACAAAGCCAGGAACACTGAGATTGGGGCCCTGATCTCCGACTTGTCCCTCACCACCCCGGGCTATACTTACCTGTGCGTCCCCAGCTTGGACATCACCACTGGCTTCCATGTGTGAATTGAGTGCAGGAATCACACTGACTGGGATGGCAGATACATTGTGGGTGGACATTACAGCATCAGCCTGGTAACTACATGTTAATGTATTGAAATATGTAGAAATTTAATTACACATTAATTAATTCAAGTGAATTATTTAATTAAATAATATTTTATTTAATCTTCCTGTCCCACCGGCGAGATTTAGTGGCCATTACACTAATTGTGCCCACTATCAACAGGACTGCGAAATCATGGCCTTATTATTTGGAATACATCAAAGACCACAAAATCCTGTATTCTAAGAAAGTTTGTAGTTTTATAGCCTGTTATATGGCAATAATTCTGGAAGTGGTTATTTGAGTTAATTTTGTACTGCTATGACCAACAAGAGAGAGCCTCCAGCTAAAATCAAAGGACATTCTACTTGTGGTTACCTCTTGGGTTTATTTCGAAAAGATTACAGGATTTGCCCTATATTGCAGAACAACTTTCAGCACTCCTCTTGTATTTTCTAAACGTTACTGTTTGAATTTGAAAACAATTGCTGTTTGAAAAACATGTCCTTCATAATGATCCAAATCCTGCGGTCTGCCCACATACTCTTTAGATGTGTCGTTCAGTGAAAGATGCTCTGCGGCTTCTGGTTGCAAGTTCGTACCCCGCTTTCTGGAGTTAATTTGTAAACAAGAGTATCACTAATGGTTACCTGTGTAAATGGAGTGATGAGCTTGCACTTTCTTTCAGAGAATCTGGAGAAGCAGAAGGTGTTGCCTCCTGAACTTGGCACCAAAGCAGAAGGTTATGATGAATACAAACTCGCTCAGAGGGAATTGTCAGAAAATTCAGTACAGGAAGGAGGAAAATCACCTAAGAATGACCAAGAGGCAAGTTTGGAAAGATTTGATTTGATTTATTATTGTCACATGTATTAACATACAGTGAAAAGTATTATTTCTTGCGCACTATACAGACAAAACATACCGCTCATAGAGAAGGAAATGAGAGAGTGCAGAATGTAGTGTTACAGGTGTAGAGAAAGATCAACTTAATGTAAGGTAAGTCCATTTAAAAGTCTGAAAGCAGCAGGGAAGAAGCTGTTCTTGAGTCGGTTGGAACGTGACCTCAGACTTTTGTATCTGTTTCCTGACGGAAAAAGGTGAAAGAGAGAATGTCCGGAGTGTGTGGGAACCTTAGTTATGCTGGCTGCTTTGCCGAGGCAGCGGGAAGTGTAGACGGAGTTAATGGATGGGAGGCTGGTTTGAGTGATGGATTGGGCTACATTAACGACCTTTTGTAGTTCCTTGTAGCCTTGGGCAGAGCAGGAACCATACCAAGCTGTGATACAACCAGAAAGAATGCTTTGTATGATGCATCTGTAAAAGTTAGTGAGAGTCGTAGCTGACATGCCAAATTTCCTTCATCTTCTGAGAAAGTAGAGGCGTTGGTGGGCTTTCTTAACTGTAGTGTCGGCATGGGGGGACCAGGACAGGTTGTTGGTGATCTGGACACCTAAAAACTTGAAGCAAAAAAGAGTGGCATTTATAAGTTTCCATTCAATTTCGTTGAGTACAATAACTTTAGATTTTTTATGCAGAAAGGCAATACTTTGGTATTCATGAGGAATGTATGAGGAAGCTCAGACTTACCATGGAGGCTCCTGAAAGGACAGTTACACTTTCACACTTATGGCTGATTTAGGTTTACCAAAACACTCTTCTGAGATTAAAACTTGTAACAATATTTGCATATGTCGCATCCTTCATAATGATACAGATTGCAGCTTCAGTGGGTCTGCCCACATACTCTTCAAATGTGAGCTGTAAACCTCTTGTTTCCATGTTGTAAACCTCTGCGACTCAAGGATACTATTAAACTAGAAAGAGTGCAGAAAAGATTTACTAGAATGCTGCGGGGATTTGATGGTTTGAGTTATAAGGAGAGGCTGGATAGACAGGGACGTTTTTCCCTGGAGAGTCGGAGGTTTAGGGGTGATCTTATAGAGGTCTATAAAATAATGAGGGGCACAGATCAGCTAGATAGTCAATATCTTTTCCCAAAGGTCGGGGAGTCTAAAACTAGAGGGCATAGGTTTAAGGTGAGAGAGGAGAGATACAAAAGTGTCCAGAGTGGCAGTTTTTTCACACACAGGGTGGTGAGTGTCTGGATTGAGCTGCCAGATGTAGTAGTAGAGGCGGGTACAATTTTATCTTTTAAAAAGCATTTAGACAGTTACATGGATAAAATGGGTATAGAGGGATGTGGGCCATATGCAGGCAATTGGGACTAGCTTAGTGGTAAAAACTGGGCGGCATGGACAAGTTGGGCCGAAGGGCCTGTTTCCGTGCTGCAAACCTCTATGACTGTATGACTCAAAACCCCAGGATCTTCCATAGATCTTTTTAAAAATGTTTAGTTCTATTTATGGTGAAGAATTGATTGTCAATTGAAGAATTGGTGGGCTTGATGATAGCTGGAAGAGTTAAGGTATTCATTCCAAGTGCAATCATTGTCTTTTTTGCTTTAAGCAGTCTGATATTTCAATGTAAAAGGAAGGAAGCAGAATACTTATTTGTAGAATAACTAAACATTGATACGGGGAGAATCAGGCTGACTAGGAGATTGCGGTTATATTTTAAACTGTTTTGGTCGAACCTGTATTTATACTTGGCAAAAAAAGTCACATTTCAGCTTCCATTATGAGTGAGTGATCTCAAGATCACAGGGAGGTGGTACTCTTACTTCAAACATAGTTCACTAAAAAACCTTATCATAACTGAGGTAAGAATTGCATGTTCCTGTTAAAAGCTTCTAGAAACTGAAAAGATGGTAGTTCATTTTAAAAGGGAGATCAAGACTAGACTTAAACTTGAAATATTCACCCAGCACATCAATAACTCTGGCATCTACCTGAAAACGTAGAAAATTGCCTAAATATGCCCTGTCCACAAGAGCAGGACAAAAAAAGAGGAGCTCCTCATGGACACAGAACCCCCCAACGGACATGGAACCTCTCACTCCACCAATAGACATGGACCCTCCCCACCCACCCCCAGTGAAACCATGCCAACAGACCCGGGTGGCAGTCCAGGTGGAACACTGTTACCTCTGTGTTCACACTTTGTGACACTTCAATTTCTGTTATATAGAACATAGAACATAGAACATTACAGCGCAGAACAGGCCCTTCGGCCCACGATGTTGCACCGACCAGTTAAAAAAAAAAACTGTGACCCTCCAACCTAAACCAATTTCTTTTCGTCCATGAACCTATCTACGGATCTCTTAAACGCCCCCAAACTAGGCGCATTTACTACTGATGCTGGCAGGGCATTCCAATCCCTCACCACCCTCTGGGTAAAGAACCTACCCCTGACATCGGTTCTATAACTACCCCCCCTCAATTTAAAGCCATGCCCCCTCGTGCTGGATTTCTCCATCAGAGGAAAAAGGCTATCACTATCCACCCTATCTAAACCTCTAATCATCTTATATGTTTCAATAAGATCCCCTCTTAGCCGCCGCCTTTCCAGCGAAAACAATCCCAAATCCCTCAGCCTCTCCTCATAGGATCTCCCCTCCATACCAGGCAACATCCTGGTAAACCTCCTCTGCACCCTCTCCAAAGCCTCCACATCCTTCCTGTAATGTGGGGACCAGAACTGCACACAGTACTCCAAGTGCGGCCGCACCAGAGTTGTGTACAGTTGCAACATAACGCTACGACTCCTAAATTCAATCCCCCTACCAATAAACGCCAAGACACCATATGCCTTCTTAACAACCTTATCTACTTGATTCCCAACTTTCAGGGATCTATGCACACATACACCTAGATCCCTCTGCTCCTCCACACTATTCAAAGTCCTCCCGTTAGCCCTATACTCAACACATCTGTTATTCCTACCAAAGTGAATTACCTCACACTTCTCCGCATTAAACTCCATCCGCCACCTCTCGGCCCAACTTTGCAACCTGTCTAAGTCTTCCTGCAAACTACGACACCCTTCCTCACTGTCTACCACACCACCGACTTTGGTGTCATCAGCAAATTTGCTAATCCACCCAACTATACCCTCATCCAGATCATTAATAAATATTACAAACAGCAGTGGCCCCAAAACAGATCCCTGAGGTACACCACTTGTAACCGCACTCCATGATGAATATTTACTATCAACCACCACCCTCTGTTTCCTATCCGCTAGCCAATTCCTGATCCAATTTCCTAGATCACCCCCAATCCCATACATCTGCATTTTCTGCAGAAGCCTACCATGGTGAACCTTATCAAACGCCTTACTAAAATCCATATATACCACGTCCACTGCCTTGCCCCCATCCACCTCCTTGGTCACTTTCTCAAAAAACTCAATAAGGTTAGTAAGGCACGACCTACCTGCCACAAAACCATGCTGACTATCACCTATCAATTCATTACTCTCCAAATAACTATAAATCCTATCCCTTATAATTTTTTCCAACATCTTGCCGACAACAGAAGTGAGACTCACCGGTCTATAATTCCCGGGGAAGTCTCTGTTCCCCTTCTTAAACAATGGGACAACATTCGCTAACCTCCAATCTTCTGGTACTATACCAGAGGCCAACGACGACCTGAAGATCAGAGCCAGAGGCTCTGCAATCACTTCTCTTGCCTCCCAGAGAATCCTTGGATAAATCCCATCCGGACCAGGGGATTTATCTATTTTCAGACCCTCCAGAATATCCTGCACATCCTCCTTATCTAGACTGTGCTAGAAAAGTTACAGCACAGAAGGAGGCCATTCAGCCCATCTTGTCCATGCCAGCCGGTGGACACCCAGGTGTTACTTGTAGCAAATGTTTCCTGTTTGCGCTAACCAAAGCACAGTTGCTAACATGTTTATGGTCGAGTGAACAGAGAGCATTTCTTCTGTCTTGTTTCGCACAGAATATATTAGTTATTGTACTTTATCTTAGCAGTATGTCAAATATATTTATAAATTAAATAACATTTGGTGTACTTCATGAAGACTGTAGAAAAATGTGAAGTTATGCTTTTCTATTCACCTTTATAATTGTATTTTTCTGACAATGTGATGTTCAAACATTGTAAACCTGAAATGAAACAATGTGGGAAAGTGCAAGTCACAAAGGAAGCTGAGTGCCAGAGTTCCAATCGTCTTGCCAAATGGGCTGTTTCATCGGTTTCTTGCTGATTGAAACTTTCCACTCTCTTATCCCAGGACAAGCTGCCTCTAAAGCTGCTTATTCAGCATTTGTGTTGACAAAACATGTAGAGCTTTGCTGATTTAGGTATGCCTCCTACAGGCAGAGTCTATTACCTACCAACTGCCTGTCCAACACAGAGTGCGCTGTTTTGGTAGATTAAGCGGGACAGTGAAAGTAAACAGACTAGTCAGAACGGTTATAGCACAGCAGGAGGGCATTTTGCCTGTTGCGTTCTTGCTGGCATTCTGCAGAAACAGTTTAACCGGATTAGCTCCCTGCCTGTTCTTCAGAGCCTTGCATTTATTTTTCCTTCAGGTGTTATCCCTTTTGAAATTGATGATTTAAATCTGCCTCCCCCACTCTCATTGGCAGCTTGACATTTTAAATTCAAACTCAAAGAACAAAGAACAATACAGCACAGGAACAGGCCCTTCGGCCCTCCAAGCTCACGCCGCTCCCTGATCCAAACAAAACCATTCTTTTGTATCCCTCCATTCCCAGTCCGTTCATGTGGCTATCTAGATAAGTCTTAAATGTTCCCAGTGTGTCCGCCTCCACCACCTTGCCTGGCAGCACATTCCAGGCCCCCACCACCCTCTGTGTAAAATACGTCCTTCTGATATCCGTGTTAAACCTCCCCCCCCCTCACCTTGAACCTATGACCCCTCGTGAACGTCACCACCGACCTGGGGAAAAGCTTCCCACCGTTCACCCTATCTATGCCTTTCATAATTTTATACACCTCTATTAGGTCACCCCTCATCATCCGTCTTTCCAGTGAGAACAACTCCAGTTTACCCAATCTCTCCTCATAACTAAGCCCTTCCATACCAGGCAAACCTCCTCTGCACTCTCTCTAAAGCCTCCACGTCCTTCTGGTAGTGCGGCGACCAGAACTGGGCGCAGTATTCCAAATGCGGCCGAACCAACGTTCTGTACAACTGCAACATCAGACCCCAACTTTTATACACTATGCCCCGTCCTATAAAGGCAAGCATGCCAAATGCCTTATTCACTACCTTCTCCACCTGTGCCGTCACCTTCAAGGATCTGTGGACTTGCACACCCAGGTCCCTCTGCGTATCTACACCCTTTATGGTTCTGCCATTTATTGTATAGCTCCCCCTACGTTAGTTCTACCAAAATGCATCACTTCGCATTTATCTGGATTGAACTCCATCTGCCATTTCTTTGCCCAAATTTCCAGCCTATCTATATCCTTCTGTAGCCTCTGACAATGTTCCTCACTATCTGCAAGTCCAGCCAAACTCCCTGGTTTTCAGACAGTAAGAAATTAGTTAGCATTTTCCTGTAGTGTATTGGACTGCTTCAAGATTATCAAATTCGTAATGATTTTAAATATAACATTGAGAAGATGGACAGAAAGTCATGATTCAGTCTGTATTATTTGTGTGAATTAAGCACTTTAAAAAAATTAGAAAACATCTTCTTCATAGAACAGAATTGTAGAATCTCTACTGTGCAAAAGAAGGCCATTCAGCTCATTCAGCCTGCACCGACAACAATCCCACCCAGGCCCTATATCCATAACACCATGTATTTACCCTGTTAATCCCCCCGACATTAAGGGGCAATTTATCATGGCCAATCCACCTAACCTGCACATCTTTGGAGTGTGGGAGGAAACTGGAGCACCCGGAGGAAACCCACACAGACACAGGGAGAATGTGCAAACTCCACACAGACAGTCACCCAAGGCTAGAATTGAACCCGGGTCCCTGGCGCCATGAGGCAGCAGTGCTAACCACTGTGCCACTGTGCTGCCCATGTTTCGACCTTGGGGTTGAGCCCAAGTGTGATCGATAATGTTCAGATCTGAACAAGTTTACTCCATGCTGCAATCCTGTCCACTACATCACCCAGCAACATGGCACAAGCATGTTAAACATTTATATATGACCATTATCAATTTGGAAGTTCTTTCTTCTTATTTCTGTTTAGTTAAGAGCTCTAATGGACGCAGCGGAGAATTAATTTTAAAACCCAACATGATGGATGGTCAGGAGTTAAATTGGTCAAAATGTGGAACTGACCTGAACTGCTAAGAACGCACCTGTTCCAGTCTAACCATGGCAACCATCTCAGTAACCCGCCCAGGAGAGACACAACAGTGTTTAAATTAGGCTCTGTTCCTCAGAGTTTAGGAACAATTTAAATTTAATGGTTGCAGTTTGGAAAACACTGAAGTCGACAGGAGGCAAAGTCACCAGGATCTCTGCTATTTCCCAGTGTTCTGGACACAGGTATACACCTCCATTTTCTCCCCATCTCCCACGGCCAGAGTTGGAGTGAATAATTCCATTTTGACATGAATTAATCCATTAGTGAAAAGAGTATTTGGAAATGACTTCTTTCTCCCTTTGCTTCAAGAAATATTGTATTGTTGCAATAGTTACTTCATCAGGAAATGTAACAATGCTTCCTTGTTTGACTTTCTTTCAATGTTTTAAACTTTCCACTGTTAGGTCTAGGGGGACATGGCGGCACAGTGATTAGCACTGCTGCCTCACAGCGCCAGGGACCTGGGTTCAATTCCTGGCTTGGGTCACTTTCTGTGTGAAGTTTGCTTATTCTCCCCATGTCTGCGTGGGTTTCCTCCGGGTGCTCCAGTTTCCTCCCACAGTCCAAAGATGTACAAGTTGGGTGGATTGGCCATGCTAAATTGCCGAAGATCTGTAGGTTAGATGGCCTCTTCTGATAGCCAGATAAATATCTACAGATAACAAATAGATTTCACAAGTTTACAGTTTAGTTTTGAAGATGTTAACGATTGAAGAATTTCTGTTCACTTTCTTCTTGTCTTTTAATTTATTTAAGGTAAACAATTACCTTGTCATTGAGGAAATGCACAGTGAGATAGTTACTGCTCACTTAAACAATGCTGGTAGGTATCAGTATTTTATGTCGCTGTTTTTGCTCTGTCATTATTATGTAAACTGAGCAAGTGAATTTCCCAAATTTTGTAGTCAGGACTTGTCCAGAAACATTTGATTTCAAAAATGAAGACTTCTCTGTCAGACAAACGCGTTGGCATTTACATTTTCCTTGATTCGCGGGGAAAGTGTTTAGCTTACATTTCCACTCTCCCATTAGCTGAAATAGTTTCCAGTCAACAGAGAAACCCTACAGTACAGAAAGAGGCCATTCGGCCCATCGAGTCTGCACCAACCACAATCCCACCCAGGCCCTACCCCCATATCCCTACATATTTACCCACTAATCCCTCTAACCTACGCATCTCAGGACACTAAGGGCAATTTTTAGCATGGCCAATCAACCTAACCCGCACATCTTTGGACTGTGGGAGGAAACCGGAGCACCCGTAGGAAACCCACATAGACACGAGGAGAATGTGCAAACTCCACACAGACAGTGACCCAAGCCGGGAATCGAACCCAGCTCCCTGGAGCTGAGAAGCAGCAGTGCTAACCACTGTGCTACCGTACCGTGGCAAACATGGAACTATTTGCCAAGAATAAATCCATTTGATTCTAAATCCAATCAAAAATAGATACTGTCTGGTACTTTAATCCTTGCATTTCAATATTATGAAGTATTCACTCATTAATGAGAATTTTAAATAAACTGAGGCACTCTGTTGACATGACTAGTTAAAATCATTGAATCATAGAATATTACAGCACATCATTGGCCCAATCAGCCTCTGCTTTTGAGAGAATTGTCCAATATATATCTCTCTGCTACTCTTTTCTGGAGCCCTGCCAATCTGTTCCCTTCAAGTGTTCAGCCAATACACTTTTGAATATTATTCTGAGCCTCATTTCACCCCCTTTCAGGCAGTGCATTCAGGTGACAGTAACATCCTGTGTGAAAAAATATTTGGCTGAATTCTATGGGGCATTGTAGTCTCTGCTAAAAGGTGTCTGGGAGGCCACCAGCTAAAGAGTGGCTTTCCCTGGCCGTTAACCCCTGGAGGTGGGGTTTCTGCCCCCCAGAGACGGGACGTCCCACCTGGATGAGCTGCTGGTCAGTCACAGCTCAACTGCTCCACTTGGAGTGGTGGCCACTGCTGGTACTGCACTCAAGGCTGGAGGAGGCAAACTGTGCGGAATCACGTCGTAGGTGTTGCAGATTTCATTGAATGCCAAGCTGGCAGGCCCAGGCCAGGGCGGAGGTGGGGGTCGAGGTTTGAGAGATCATGTGGGGAGGTAATTAGCACCTTAAGAGGGTGCTCTGATGAGTCAAGGACGGTTAAAGATGGACCTCAACCACCACCAGCAGACCTGCTGGATCAGGTGCTTGGCGTGGGCCTCTGTTGCCACCAATTAAATCCTGAGGGCAGTGGCAGGGTGAGGTGCTTAGGTAGGCATTAATTGTCCAATTCAGGGCTTCAGTTGGCCCACTAATGGGCAGGCCCCACAATGCCTCTGCAACCACTGGTAAATTACAGTAGGAGTAGAGGCAGGTCCCTCCTTGGATTATACATCTCCCCACCCTCCGACCTCCTTCAATTCCACCGATTCGGGAGTGTAAAGTCTAGCCTGTTTTGCAAGCAGCCTTTTTTTTACCTATCACCACAAGTCTGTCTCTTTGGTTATCGACTTCTGTGCCAGTGGAACCATAGAATCCCTTGAGTGCAGAAAGAGGCCATTTGGCCCATCGAGTCTGCACTAGCTCTCCAAATGAGCACAATTGGAAGGAAAAAAGTACCTGGATTTGCACCGTAAGTGCTGTGGGCTGGGTGCAGGAAGGTGGGATTAGAAACTGTACCTTGGTGTCTTTGAGTCGGCATGAACAAGATGGGCCAAATGGCCCTCTTTCTGTGCTGTATCATTTCTATGGTTCTAACAGTTGGGATTAGTTTAAAAATAATTGGTCACTAATCATTTTATGAACTGAAATGCAAGTTCTCCCTTTTAGTTGTATCATGTTCAGGTTCTCTGCTGCAATTATAAATATTCACACAGTTAATGCATTGATTTTAATTGTTTCTATGTTTACTGAGCTCCAGAAGGTTTTTGTTTTGTGAATTGGATTGCTGGGAGTATTTAGCGCCCTCTGTATCTGAATGTGAGTTATTAGTAATGAGACGAATGCTGATTCCAGCGACTGGTGCCCAGGGACTGTCCCTGCTGTTCCGCAGTTGCCTCTATCTGGGCTGTTCTGCTTCATTGCGGCTCATCAAAACACAGCTGGGCTTTAAGCCTGAAAACAGCAGCTATCACCAATGAGTACACTTATTGGCTAAGCAATTGTCCAATGTTGTATTTGGACATCCTGATAATGCTATTGTTTAATGTACTGATGCTGTATTTGCTCAAATAGAAACAGGAAACAGAAACAAAATTGCATTGGGTTTGTGCAGCATGTTCTGTGTATGGTGAGACATCTAGAGTTATACTGGTCAGTAACTGTACTCTGTTCATATTAAAGCAGAGGCTATGAAGTAATTTAGTGAGTGCAGTTGGATTTTAAAAAATTCTTAGGCCATGAGTATTGGTGACAAAGCGGTGTTTCTTATATACAAACATGGAGAAGGACTTTGCTGCCATTTCCCAATTGCCGAGAAGGACCTTAGAGTCATAGAGGTTTACAGCATGGAAACAGGCCCTTCGGCCCAACTTGTCCATGCCACCCAATTTTTACCATTAAGCGAGTCCCAATTGCCCGCGTTTGGCCCATATCCCTCTATACCCATCATACCCATGTAACTGTCTAAATGCTTTTTAAAAGACAAAATTGTACCCGCCTCTACTACTACCTCTGGCAGCTCGTTCCAGACACTCACCACCCTCTGTGCGAAAAAATTGCCCCCCTGGGCCCAATTGTATCTCTCCCCTCTCACTTTAAACCTGTGCCCTCTGGTTTTAGACTCCCATACCTTTGGGAAAAGATGTTGACTATCTAGCTGATCTGTGCCCCTCATTATTTTATAGACCTGT
Source organism: Mustelus asterias (assembly GCF_964213995.1). NCBI lineage: Eukaryota > Metazoa > Chordata > Chondrichthyes > Carcharhiniformes > Triakidae > Mustelus > Mustelus asterias. The sequence goes on along the minus strand of NC_135809.1, from coordinate 138,750,187 downwards.
ATAAGATCACCCCTCAGCCTTCTACGCTCCAGGGAAAAAAATAAAGAGAGTCAATCCAGCCTCTCTTTATAACTCAAACCATCAAGTCCCGGTAGCATCCCAGTATATCTTTTCTGCACTCTTTCTCATTTAATAATATCCTTTCTATAATAGCGTGACCAGAACTGTACACAGTATTCCAAGTGTGGCCTTACCAATGTCTTGTACAACTTCAACAAGACATTCCAACTCCTGTATTCAATGTTCTGACCAATGAAACCATGCTGAATGCCGCCTTCACCATCCTGTCCACCTGTGACTCCACTTTCAAGGAGCTATGAACCTGTACTCCTCGATCTCTTTGTTCTATAACTCTCCCCAACGCCCTACCATTAACTGAGTAAGTCCTGCCCTGGTTCAATCTACCAAAACGTATCACCTTGCATTTATCTAAATTAAACTCCATCTGCCATTCGTCAGTCCACTAGCCCAATTGATCAAGATCCCTTTGCAATTGGAGATAACTTTCTTCACTGTCCATATGCCACCAATCTTGGTGTCATCTGCAAACTTTCTAACCATGCCTCCTAAATTCTCGGGGTGAAGATTTCCTGACCTTCTTGAACTGCTGCAGTCAGTTGTACGAAGGTGTTCCCATAAGGTTGATTGGTGGGTTTTTCCAGGATTTTGACCTGATGAAGGAAAGATGATTTATATCCATATCAGGATGGTCTGATTTTAGAAACATAGAAACATAGAAAAACTACAGCACAAAACAGGCCCTTCGGCCCCACAAGTTGTGCCGAACATATCCCTACCTTCTTGGCCTACCTATAATCCTCCATCCTATTAAGTCCCATGTACTCATCCAAGAGTCTCTTAAAAAACCCTATTGAGTTTGCCTCCATCACCACTGACGGCAGCCGATTCCACTCGCCCACCACCCCCTGTGTGAAAAACTTCCCCCGAACATTTCCCCTGTGCCTACCCCCCAGCACCTTAAACCTGTGTCCTCTCGTAGCAGCCATTTCCACCCTGGGAAAAAGCCCCTGAGAGTCCACCCGATCTATGCCTGTCAACATCTTATATACCTCTATTAAGTCTCCTCTCATCCTACGTCTCTCCAAGGAGAAAAGACCGAGCTCCCTCAGCCTATCCTCATAAGGCATGCCACTCAATCCAGGCAACATCCTTGTAAATCTCCTCTGCACCCTTTCAATCTTTTCCACATCCTTCCTGTAATGAGGTGACCAGAACTGAGCACAGTACTCCAAGTGGGGTCTGACGAGGGTCTTATATAGCTGCATCATTATTCCCGGACTCCTAAACTCAATCCCTCAATTGATAAAGGCCAGCACACCATATGCCTTCTTAACCACCTCCTCCACCTGCGGGGCCGATTTTAGAGTCCTATGGACCCGGACCCCAAGGTCCTTCTGATCCTCTACAGTACTAAGAGTCTTTCCCTTTATATTGTACTCCTTCATCCCATTTGACCTGCCAAAATGGACCACTACGCATTTATCTGGGTTGAAGTCCATCTGCCACTTCTCCGCCCAGTCTTGCATCTTGGAAGGAAACTTAGAAGTGGTGGTCCTTGCAGTCTTTGACTTTTTGTTGGTGGATGTTGTGGATTTGAGAAGTGTTTCCAAAGAAGTCTGGGCGAGTTGTTGAAGAGCTTTCTGGAGATTCTACCTACTGCAGCTCAGATAAAGTTGTGATAGAAAAGGTGGTTGTTTATTCTAGTCCTCAAAGCGCTGGTCAACTGAACTGCGTTGACCTGGATCCTAATGAAATTCTTGACGGTAAAGTTCTATCACTTTCCAGATTTATACTGTACAGGCTGTCGAGAGGCTTTGAGGAGTCTGCTCGTGCTGGACAATTGTGAATCATCTCTAACAGTAGAGATTTTGTTTTGGGTTTTGGGCTGAATGAGTCTGGCCTACATTCTGAACAGCCGACTAGTGTCTGCTGTTAGATGTGATTTCACAATTAGGCAGCACCTGCTGAACACTCCTGAGAGTGCTAATAGCTCCACTAACAACCAATTCACATCACTTGAGTTTATAACATAACTCACTTCTGCTTGCGTTAAGTAATATACATTCATACACAGGAACCCATTCTCTGAAAACAGAAGGAATATGTCCAACCCTGTGCCTTTCTGAATTAGCTGAGAGCTTGGAGATCCCATGGTTCCCTCTTGTTCTTTGTATGGCAACACCTGCACCATCAGAGTTGACCTGTCAACCAGTCAGCACCCTTGTATTATTTTGGTGATTGTTTGAAATCTGGCGTTCTTGCATTTGTCCGAATGAGTGTCAGCAACATGTTTCTTTGTTCATCACGATCACAGCAGTGCAAGATAACTCAGACAGGAGCGGAATACCGATTCCAACATCCTACTCTTCATTTATATTTGAGCCCCTTTGTTACGAGGTAGGGAATATCACAAGCTCCAGAGGGTGATGACAGAAGACTGCTTTAGTGACCAGAAGCCAGTGTCCAGTGGTGTACCACTGGGATCTGTATTGAACCCTTATTATTTGTCATTTATATAAATGATATTGATGACTATGTGGGAGGATTAGTAAGTTTGTGGATGATACAAAGATTGGACAGGTGGTGAACAGTGAGGTGGAGTGCCTTGGGCTACAAGAAGATATGGATGGAATGGTCAAATGGGCAGATAAGCGGCAACGTGAAAAGTGTGAGGTGATATACTTTGGAAAGAGTAATTTGACAAGAAATTACTCGGTGAATGGTCGGACACGAGGAAGTTCTGTGGAACAAAGAGAACTCAGTGTGTTTGTCCACAGATCTTTGAAAGCGGAAGGACATGTTGGTAGGGTGGTGAAAACGGCAGATGGGACACTTGCCTTTATCAATTAGAACAAAGAACAAAGACAATTACAGCACAGGAACAGGCCCTTCGGCCCTCCAAGCCTGCACCGAACATGCTGCCCGACTTAACTAAAACCCTCTACGCTTCCGGGGACCATATCCCTCTATTCCCATCTCATTCATGTACTTGTCAAGACGCCCCTTAAAAGTCACTACCGTATCCACTTCCACTACCTCCCCCGGCAATGAGTTCCAGGCACCCACCACTCTCTGTGTAAAAGATCTGCCTCGTACGTCTCTTTTAAAACTTGCCCCTCGCACCTTAAACCGATGCCCCCTAGTAATTGACTCTGCCACCCTGGGAAAAAGCTTCTGACTATCCACTCTGTCCATGCCTCTCATAATCTTGTAGACTTCTTTCAGGTCTCCCCTCAACCTCCGTTGCTCCAGTGAGAACAAACCAAGTTTCTCCAACCTCTCCTCATAGCTAATGTCCATCATACCAGGCAACATCCTGGTTAATCTTTTCTGTATCCTCTCCAGTGGTCAGTGATTGGTGATAGTTAGAAGAGGTCACGAGACAGAGGAACTGTTCATGACAGGAGAAGGTGCCAGTCATGCCATGAGGGTAAGGCAGCAGAATGTGTTAATGGGAAAATAAAGGTCAGTGCCAAGTGAAAGCAAAACTAAAGAACAGGTGAGAGATGGCCCGGTGGGGGAGGGGGAGGAGGGTTTGCATTGTGACAAATGTATTTTGGATGTAAAATAAAGGATCAAGATAGAGGAGAAAGACCACAGTCTGAAGTTGCTGAACTCAATGTTGAGCCCTGAAATCTGTAATGTGCCTAATCAGAAGATGAGATGCTGCTCCTACAGCCTTACATTGGGCTTCACTGGAGCATCGCAGCAGGCCAAGAATGGACATGTGGGCATGAGAGCAAGATGATGAGTTAGAATGGCAGTGACAGGAAGGTTGGGACTGAGTGAAGGATATTCCACAAAGCGGTCACCCAGTCCAAACTAATGAGTTGGCCGTATGCACTTTCGGATATTCTGGGGTCATGAAAGGTACAATGTGCAAGTTTGCTCTTTTTATTCAGTATTGTTCTGTGGCTGGCTGCGAGGATGCCTGTCACCAGCTTACAGCATGATCACATCGAGAACTTGCTTTGTGGGAAATTGAGTGATGAGGCAGGAGTGTGGTTACTCCAGTGCACAGTGTGTGTTGGAGGTTAACAGCATGTTGTGACATGCACAGCATACCATCCTGAAACAGCTATCAACAAATTTCAATGACTGAATATAATAAAGAAGGACTGAAGGAATACGTGAAATAAAAAGATGTTGAGTAGTTCAAGAACTAAAGCTAAAATAGAAATGCTGGTTATGTCTGTGGCTGAAGGTATTGCATTAAATCCCCAGTCAGAAAAAAGTTAAAAAGAATTCTGATGAGGGTCATGCTAATTTCATAGAATCCCTACAGTGCCGAAGGAGGCCGTTCGGCCCATCGAGTCTGCACCGACAATCATCCCACCCCAGCCCTATACCCACAACCCCACACATTTACCCCACTAGTCCCTCGAACCGATACATCCTGGGACACTAAGGGGCAATTTAGCATGGCCAATCAACCTAACCTGCATATCTTTGGACTGTGGGAGGAAACTGGAGCACCCGGAGGAAACCCACGCAGACATGGGGAGAATGTGCAATAGGGTCACATTTATTGGGCCTGATTTTACCAAAACCTGGCACCTGTTTTTGGGCGCGAAGTCGCGGTAAAGTTGGGCATCGGGCCTATACCGCGATCTGCACCCGATTCCGAGCAGATCACGGCTTTACTGACACCCGATCCGGGCGCGGGCTGAATCGGGCAGCCCGACGATTTAAATGCATTAGCATGCATTTAAATCGACTTAATGAACCGCGCGCCCAACCTTACCGCCAAATCCCACTTTACCGTCTGCTGGCTCGATCCGGATCCACGCTTTTAACAACCTGGTAAATAAAAGTCTGAAGTCATCGCTGCAGCTTCCGAAGAGCGGGGTCAGAGCTTCCAACGGCTCTCTGACCCAGGTCATCCTCTGGTTGGGGGGGGTGGGAGGGGGGGGGAGGTGGGGGGTGGAACGAGAGGGGGGGTGGGACCCAGATCATCCTCTGGTGGGGGGCGGGGGGGGTCTGCTGCCAGTCTGCGGCCGATCAGTGGGGAGGGAGGGGGAGGGGAGTCTACTGCCACTCTGCGGGCGATCCCTCCTCCCCACCGGAGAAACGAATCCCTCCTGCCGGAGTGGACGTGCGGCCATGCCATCCCACAAAACCTTCAGGATGAAGCCATTCCTCGCTAAGATGAAGCAGAATCGGCCGATTCCACAGTGGATCCGCATGAAAAATGGGTACAAGATCAGTACAAGTCCAAGAGGAGACACTGGAGAAGGACCAAGCTGGGCCTGTAAAGGGATCCACCATCACTGGTACACTACCAGCCACAGATTACTCTACCCTGCAGGGGCAAGAGAGCGGGAGAGATGGCTGTGGCTGGTAGTGAACCAGTGATGGTGTATCCCTTTACAGGCCCAGCTTGGTCCTTCTCCAGTGTCTCCTCTTGGACTTGTACTGATCTTGTAGCCGGTTTTCATGCAGATCCACTGTGGAATCGGCTGGTTCTGCTTCATCTTCTTAGCGAGGAATCGCTTCATCCTGAAGGTTTTGTGGGATGGCATGGCCGCACGTCCACTCCGGCAGGAGGGATTCGTTTCTCCGGTGGGGAGGAGGGATCGCCCGCAGAGTGGCGGTGGAGCCCCCTGTCCCCTCCCTCCCCACCGATCGGCCGCAGACTGGCAGCGGACCCCCACCCCCGCCCCGATCAGAGGATGATCTGGGTCCCCCCCCCCACCCCCCCCCCCCCCCCCCCCCCCCCCCCAACCAGAGGATGACCGTCAGCTGCTCTCTCCGCTTTCTGCTTTTTTTTCTTTCGCGCCCGGGTGCGCTGCTTTGGATTTATTTTCGTAATGTGCATGCGCAGTTCAGTGCTCCGATTGGTCCGCCAGCGCTAAGCCCCGCCACAGCGCGGATCGGACTGGAGCCGGCAAAACGCACGTGGGCGCGCTGGGAAGAGGATTCCAGGCGCTGATCTATTTGACGCCCAGATTCGGCACTTAGGCTCAAAATGGTAAAATCAGGCTCATTATCTTGAGGAGCTGATGTTGGGCCTTTTCCTTAAACACCTGCTGTCCTTTCGAAGTGGCACTCCTACACTTTTTAAAAAAGCTAATCAATTATATCGATATTAATTGTTATTTATAAAAGAAAATAGTCTTCAAAATATGACCCCTTTAGTTGGTAATTTTTAAATTGCATTTGTTGAGGTGTTCTCATTTCGATGTTATTGATTTGCCTGGTCTTGGCCGTGATGTAATACTGATTGGCATTTGCAGCTTGTGTTATTCTCTGTCACTGGGTTTAGGGGGACAGGTCCTCCCAGGTGAAATAGAAGAGGAGAATGCTGCAGCTCATCATCATTATAAATGTAAACACACGGCACTGAGCTTCAGAGACACGCCGAAGGTTAAAGAGTTTAACAATAAAACACTTGATCAGGTACGTCAATTATTGAAGACCTTCTGAAAATATTTTAAAAGTTTTATATTGTTTCAGAGTGACGTGTTGTGGGCGGCACGATGGCTCAGTGGTTAGCACTGCTGCTTCACAGCACCAGGGACCTGGGTTCGATTCCCGGCTCGGGTCACTGTCTGTGTGGAGTTTGCACATTCTCCTCGTGTCTGCGTGAGTTTCCTCCGGGTGCTCCGGTTTCCTCCCACAGTCCAAAGATGTGCTGGTTTGGTGTATTGGCCATGCTAAATTTTTCCTCAGTGTACCTGAACAGGTGCTGGAGTGTGGCGACTAGGGGATTTTTGCAGTAACTTCATTGCAGTGTTAATGTAAGCCTACTTGTGACACTAGTAAAATAAACTTTAAACAGAGCAGCTTGTTGATTTGTTTTATTATTGTCACATGTATTGGGATACAGTGAAAAGTATTGTTTCTTGTGTGCTATACAGACCAAACATACCATTCATAGAGTACAGAGGGGAGAAGGAAAGGAGAGGCTGCAGAATATAGTGTTGAGTCACAGCTAGGGTGTAGAGAAACATCAGCTTAATGTAAGGAAGGTCCATTCAAAAGTCTGATGGCAGCAGGGAAGGAGCTATTTTTGAGTCGGTTGGTCCATAATCTCAGGCTTTTATATCTTTTCCCAACGGAAGAAGGTGGAAGAGAGAATGTCCAGGGTGTGTGGGGTCCTTGATTATGCTGGCTCCTTTGCCGAGGTAGCAGGAAGTCTAGACGGAGTCAATGGATGGGAGGCTGGTTTGAGTGATGGACTGGACTACATTCACAACCCTTTATAGTTTCTTGTGGTCTTGGTCAAAGCAGGAGTTGTACCAAGCTGTGACCTAATGCTTTATACTGTTACAGAGTAGCTTGTTGCTTTATACTGGAAGCACAGAAGTTAAGGAGTGTATGTTGAAAGAAAAAGGATATGAGGAGGCAAAAGTCAGTGATTGCCCCAAGGACTGGGATAAATTCAGAATAAGAAGTCTCACAACACCAGGTTAAAGTCCAACAGGTTTATTTAGTAGCAAATACCATAAGCTTTCGGAGCACTGCTCCTTCGTTAGATGGAGTGGATATCTGCTCTGATATATAAACCTGTTGGACTTTAACCTGGTGTTGTGAGACTTCTTACTGTGCCCACCCCAGTCCAACGCCGGCATCTCCACATCATCAATTCAGAATCCAGCAAAGGAAGGCTAAAAAGGTAATAAAAAGAGAGGAAATAAACTATGAGGATAAACCAGCGAAGAATATAAAAACTGACAATAAGAACTTCTTTAAATATATAAAAAGGAAGAGAGAGGTTAAAGTTATAAAATGAATCTGGAAAGATTATTATGGGGAACAAGGAAATGGCAGAGGAGTTAAACAGATTAATTCAATCATAATTATTTATTTTGTGGCCAAAAAATCCAAATTAAAAGAGATAATATTCAGTGCTTTTAATGACCTGGTTTGCTGTCTGTGGAAATGCTTCAATGTGATTGGCTGTTCACCTTGCTTGCTGAGTGCCTGGACTTGCTGCCAGATTTTAAACCAATCAGAAAAGTGAAATCCACACCTCACAGATCACTGCATCGCTGTGGGCTGCTTGCTTTGAACGCTGTTGCCTTATCGCTAATTGTGAAATCCGGCCCATTAACTTTAATCCTGGAAGGTTCTGGTGATCAGAGTAAACATGGGGGAGTGCAGAGGTTTCATACAGTTTGCAATTTTTGTCTTTTTCCCGTTAAAGCACACAGGGCAGAGCAGGTGTTGGCTCTCACATCATATTTTGATATCTTATCAAATTGCACAAAATCCTGTGCCATGTCGCATTCGGCGCAGACCGTGTCCCCATCACAAGTTGCCAGCAGTAAAATGTGCTTCTCCATATTTTTCACCAGGTGTTGACAGATGAAGTCCAGGCTTTCACATTGGATGAAGATTTTGACTATGACTGTGTCCATCTCATGCCCAAATACACAGAGGCTGAACTTAAAGCTATCTCTGCCTTGTCAAAACAGAAGGCAGCTCGCGGAGAGTTTAATGCAGAAAAGCTGGAGGATTTTGCTGTTCCCTGGTGCAGCCAATCAGACAGCTAAACCTGAAGCAGAGCTGGAAAGTGAGAGATTTCCATCCGCAGGGTGAACCATTGTGGGTTGGAACATGCTGTTCAGTATTAACAAACGCTGTGTTTTATTAATGGCATTGCCTCTTATTTTAGATCATTAAAGGACAGAAACATTTCTAATGAACATTGCTACATTTGTTATTGGTATTTGCAATAAGAGCAGACAGTTATCTGATTGCACAGTTATCAGTATTTACAACACTAACCTGCTCGTGGCTTTCTTTCCTTCTTCCCACTTTTACTGAAACTGATTTTGTCTTTATTAAAAAATAAGACAGGAATAAGTTGCAGGGAAGAGAAATAACAATAATTTCTCATTGTTCTTTTTGAGATATATACAAATTAAATGGAAATATTTATTTCAACTCTCAATGTAACCGATGATACACACTTAGATAGTCCACAGACAGGTATGCCTCTCGTCAATTACTGGGAAAAATCATTTATATCTGGGCTTGCTATTTCTCTTTGTACTAATATCCAGCAGAGGCGATAGAGAGACTTGACTGAGCAGCATTCTGGGAGAAGTCGCGACAGTCACCCTGACTCAGTAAGTCGTCTCACAACACCAGGTTGAAGTCCAATAGGTTTATTTGGTAGCATGAGCTTTCGGAGTGCCACTCCTTCATCAGGTGGGTCACTCACCTGATGAAGGAGCAGCGCTCCGAAACTTTGTGCTATCAAATAAACCTATTGAACTTTAACCTGATGTTGTGAGACTACTTACTGTGCCTACCCGAGTCCAACGCCGGCAACTCCACATCATGGTCACCCTGACAGTATAGTGGGTGAAGGAAGAAGTGGTGTCAAGGAGCGGTTAAGCCCGAGACACAACATTAGTGTTTCCCTGTCTCTCTCCTCCTCGAACCAAAAAAGGGCATTGTGAGGAGGACAAGCAAGGTAAAAGCAAGGTGTGGTCTTGTCCTACTGCAGTAGTGGAGAGCACGAGGGAAAGAGCTGATTGGTAAGTAGAAAGGTCGGATAAGTGTTTAATCATTTAATCACCTTTCTGTGGTTTATAGTTTGGAAAGGTTATACTCGGTAGTAACAAGGAGCAGGAAAGAAGGGCCCAAGAGAATTGGATATAATCTGGAACAAAACATAGAACATTACAGCGCGGTACAGGCCCTTCGGCCCTCGATGTTGCGCCGACCAGTGAAACCAATCTAAAGCCCATCTAACCTACACTATTCCAATATCATCCATATGTTTATCCAATGACCATTTAAATGCCCTTAATGTTGGCGAGTCCACTACTGCTGCAGGCAGGGCATTCCACGCCCTTACTAGTCTCTGAGTAAAGAACCTACCTCTGACATCCGTCCTATATCTATCACCCCTCAATTTAAAGCTATGTCCCCTCGTGCTAGCCATCACCGTCCGAGGAAAAAGGCTCTCACTGTCCACCTTATCTAATCCTCTGATCATCTTGTATGCCTCTATTAAGTCACCCCTTCACCTTCTTCTCTCTAACGAAAACAACCTCAAGTCCCTCAGCCTTTCCTCATAAAGACCTTCCCACCATACCAGGCAACATCCTGGTAAATCTCCTCTGCACCCTTTCCAATGCTTCCACATCCTTCCTATAATGCGGCAACCAGAACTGTACGCAATACTCCAAGTGCGGCCGCACCAGAGTTTTGTACAGCTGCAATATGATCTCATGGCTCCGAAACTCAATCCCTCTACCAATAAAAGCTAACACACTGTATGCTTTAACAACCTATCAACCTGGGTGTCAACTTTCAGGGATCTATGCACATGGACACCGAGATCTCTCTGCTCATCCACACTACCAAGTATCTTACCATGAGCCCAGTACTCTGTATTCCTGTTACTCCTTCCAAAGTGAATCACCTCACACTTTTCCGCATTAAACTCCATTTGCCACCTCTCAGCCCAGCTCTGCAGCTTATCTATGTCCCTCTGTAACCTGCAACAACCTTCCGCACTGTCCCCAACTCCACCGACTTTAGTGTCATCTGCAAATTTACTAACCCATCCTTCTACGCCCTCATCCAGGTCATTTATAAAAATGACAAACAGCAGTGGCCCCAAAACAGATCCTTGCGGTACACCACTAGTGACTGAACTCCAGGATGAACATTTCCCATCAACCACCACCCTCTGTTTTCTTACAGCTAGCCAATTCCTGATTCAAACTGCTAAATCACCCTCAATCCCATACATCCGTATTTTCTGCAATAGCTTACCGTGGGGAACCTTATCAAATGCTTTACTAAAATCCAGATACACCACATCAACAGTTTTACCCTCATCCACCTCTTTGGTCACCTTCTCAAAGAACTCAATAAGGTTTGCGAGGCACGACCTACCCTTCACAAAACCGTGTTGACTATCCCTAATCAAATTATTCTTTTCTCGATGATTATAAATCCTATCTCTTATAATCCTTTCCAAAACTTTGCCCACAACAGAAGTAAGGCTCACTGGTCTATAATTACGAGGGTTGTCTCTACTCCCCTTCTTGAACAGGGGGACAACATTTGCTATCCCCCAGTCTTCTGGCACTATTCCTGTAGACAATGACGACATAAAGATCAAAGCCAGAGGCTCTGCAATCTCCTCCCTAGCCTCCCAGAGAATCCTAGGATAAATCCCATCCGGCCCAGGGGACTTATCTATTTTCACACTTTGCAGAATTGCTAACACCTCCTCATTATGAACCTCAATCCCGCCTAGTCTAATAGCCCGTATCTCAGTATTCTCCTTAACAACATTGTCTTTTTCCTGTGTGAATACCAATGAAAAATATTCATTTAGTGCCTCTCCTAACTCTTCAGACTCCACGCACAACTTCCCACTACTGTCCTTGACTGGCCCTAACCTTACCCGAGTCATTCTTTTATTCCGGACATACGTTTAGAAAGCTTTAGGGTTTTCTTTGATCCTACCTGCCAAAGACTTCTCATGTCCCCTCCTGGCTCTTCTTAGCTCTCTCTTTAGGTCCTTCCTGGCTAACTTGTAACTCTCATGCACCCTAACTGAGCCTTCACGTCTCATCTTTACATAAGTCTCCTTCCTCTTCACAAGAGATTCAACTTCTTTAGTAAACCACGGTTCCCTCGCTTGACCACTCCCTCCCTGCCTGACAGGTACATACTTATCAAGGACACCCAGTAGCTGTTCCTTGAACAAGTTCCACATTTCAATTGTGCCCATCCCTTGCAGTTTCCTTCCCCAACCTATGCAACCTAAATCTCGCCTAATCGCATCATAATTTCCGTTCCCCCAGCTATAACTCTTGCCCTTCGGTATATAACTATCCCTTTCCATCGCTAAAGTAAACGTAACCGAATTGTGGTCGCTATCACCAAAGTGCTCACCTACCTCCAAATCTAACACCTGGTCTGGTTCATTACCCAGTATCAAATCCAATGTGGCCTTGCCTCTTGTTGGCCTATCTACATACTGTGTCAGGAAACCCTCCTGCACACATTGGACAAAAACTGACCCATCTAAAGTACTCGAACTATAGCTTTTCCAGTCAATATTTGTAAAGTTAAAGTCCCCCAGAACAACTACCCTGTTACTTCCGCTCCTATCCAGAATCATCTTTGCAATCCTTTCCTCTACATCTCTGGAACTTTTCGGAGGTCTATAGAAAACTCTCAGCAGGGTGACCTCTCCTTCCCTGTTTCTAACCTCAGCCCAGACTACCTCAGTAGACGAGTCCTCATCAAACGTCCTTTCTGTCACCGCAATACTGTCCTTAACTAACAATGCCACACCTCCCCCTCTTTTACCACCTTCCCTGCTCTTACTGAAACATCTAAACCCTGGAGCCTGCAACAACCATTCCTGCCCCTGCTCTATCCATGTCTCCGAGATGGCCACAACATCGAAGTTCCAGGTACCAACTCATGCTGCAAGTTCACCCACCTTATTCCGGATGCTCCTGGCGTTGAAGTATACACACTTCAAACCACCTTCCTGCCTTCCCGTACACTCCTGCGACCTTGAAACCTTATCCATGACCTCACTACTCTCAACCTCCTGTACACCGGACTTACAATTCAGGTTCCCATCCCCCGGCTGAATTAGTTTAAACCCTCCCGAAGAGCATTAGCAAATTTCCCCCCCAGGATATTGGTACCCCTCTGGTTCAGGTATAGACCATCCTGTTCGTAGAGGTCCCACCTACCCCAGAATGAGCCCCAATTGTCCAGGTATCTGAATCCCTCCCTCCTGCACCATCCCTGTAGCCACGTGTTCAATTGCTCTCTCTCCCTATTCCTCTCCTCACTATCACGTGGCACGGGTAACAAACCAGAGATAACAACTCTGTTTGTTCTAGCCCTAAGCTTCCAGCCTAACTCCCTGAATTTCTGCCTTACATCCCCATCCCCTTTCCTACCTATGTCTTGGGTGCCGATGTGAACCACGATTTGGGGCTGGTCCCCCTCCCCCTAAGGATCCCGAAAACACGATCCGAGACATCAGGGACCCCGGCACCTGGGAGGCAACAAACCAGCCGCGAGTCCCTCTCGTTCCCACAGAATCTCCTATCTATCCCCCTAACTATGGAGTCCCCAATGACCAAAGAACAAAGAACAATATAGCACAGGAACAGGCCCTTCGGCCCTCCAAGCCCGCGCCACTCCCTGGTCCAAACTAGACCATTCTTCTGTATCCCTCCATTCCCACTCCGTTCATGTGGCTATCTAGATAAGTCTTAAATGTTCCCAGTGTGTCCGCCTCCACCACCTTGCCCAGCAGCGCATTCCAGGCCCCCACCACCCTCTGTGTAAAATATGTCCTTCTGATATCCGTGTTAAACCTCCCCCCCTTCACCTTGAACCTATGACCCCTCGTGAACATAACCACCGACCTGGGGAAAAGCTTCCCACCGTTCACCCATCATCCTCCGTCTTTCCAGTGAGAACAACCCCAGTTTACCCAATCTCTCCTCATAACTAAGCCCCTCCATACAGGCAGCATCCTGGTAAACCTCCTCTGCACTCTCTCTGAAGCCTCCACGTCCTTCTGGTAGTGTGGCGACCAGAACTGGACGCAGTATTCCAAATGCAGCCGAACCAACGTTCTATACAACTACAGCATCAAACCCCAACTTTTATACTCTATGCCCCGTCCTATAAAGGCAAGCATGCCATATGCCTTATTCACCACCTTCTCCACCTGTGACGTCACCTTCAGGGATCTGTGGGCTTGCACACCCAGGTCCCTCTGCGTATCTACACCCTTTATGGTTCTGCCATTTATCATATAGCTCCCCCCTACGTTAGTTCTACCAAAATGCATCACTTCGCATTTATCTGGATTGAACTCCATCTGCCATTTCTTTGCCCAAATTTCCAGCCTATCTATATCCTTCTGTAGCCTCTGACAATGTTCCTCACTATCTGCAAGTCCAGCCATTTTTGTGTTGTCCGCAAACTTACTGATCACCCCAGTTACACCTTCTTCCAGATTGTTTATGTAAATCACAAACAGCAGAAGTCCCAATACAGAGCCCTGCGGAACACCACTAGTCACAGGCATCCAGCCGGAAAAAGACCCTTCCACTACCACCCTCTGTCTCCTGTGACCAAGCCAGTTCTCCACCCATCTCGCCACCTCCCCCTTTATCCCATGAGATCCAACCTTTTTCACCAGCCTACCATGAGGGACTTTGTCAAACGCTTTACTAAAGTCCATATAGACGGCATCCACGGCCCTTCCCTCGTCAACCATTCTAGTTACTTCTTCAAAAAACTCCACCAGGTTAGTGAGGTTAGTGACTAATGCTCTACTCATCTCCCCCCTTCCCTTCTGAGCAACAAGGATAGACTCTGTGCCAGAGACCTGTACCCCATGGCTTACCCCTGTTAAGTCCCCCCCCCCAACAGTATCCAATACGGAATACTTGTTATACAGAGGAACGGCGACAGGGGATCGCTGCTCTGACTGCTTCTTCCCCCTTCTAGCAGTCACCCACGTATCATCATTTCTAGGAGTAACTACCTCCCTGTAGCTTTTATCAATAGTTGCCTCTGCCTCCTGAATAATCCTGAGTTCATCCAGTTCCAGCTCCAGATCCCTAACACGGTCTTCAAGGAGCTGGAATTGGGTGCACTTCCTGCAGGTGTACTCAGAGCTGGGACACGACTGATGTCCCTCACCTCAAACATCCCACAGGAGGAACATTGCACTGCCTGCACTGACATCCCTGCTAACTTCCCTTACTGAGCAACGAAAGAGAAAAAAAACGCTTACCTGCTCTCACTCCGAGTCTTTTCTTTTAGGTTAGAGGAGGGGGGAGGGTGGGGGACATTGCACTTGTAGTGTCTCGGGTTTCCTCCCTGTTCAAATTCATTGGGCAAAAACCTTCCCAGGCCTCTCCGCGGCCTACTTCCCGTTTCCTGTTTCCTGCTGCGCTGAAAAAAAAACTCCCAGAAAAAAGTAAGGTAAAAATCAAACTCTCCTACCTTCCAACTCTCCTCACACGAATCGCTCCCTCTCTGCTTGCTCTGGTGGAACAATGAGCAAAAACATCTTTCAAAAGTTTAATTTAAAGGGGTAAGACATGATAGGAGAGCTCCAAGCCGTGGTCTGCTCTTCATGCTCAATGTGGGAGGCTGGGAACGTTTCTGGTGCCCGGGGGCTACACTTCTCCAGACTTAGTCTCCTCTCATCTGCCAGACCTGCCATCCCAGGAATCAGCCTGGTAAACCTTCGCTGTACTCCCTCTATAGCAAGGACATCGCATCCTTCCTCAGGTAAGGACTAGACTGTCGGAGGTTTTATTTGGTTTAGGGTTGTATCTGAGTGATTTCTCTCAGAAATAAGCGTTCATCTTGGGAGCAGGGTTAAGGCAGACAGAAAGAGAGAGAATTTACCAAGAGCTCCAGGAGCAGTTTTTGATTTAAAGTCGCTAAGCAGGAACACAGTGAGGCCCATTCTTGAACTGGTGTGTCCACAGTCATGTTAAAGGAGATTTGGAGGGTTTGCGTAGCCGGGCGTTAGTGGAAAGACCCGTAGAAATCTCATTGCTCGGGGGAATCGTGGCAGCACTGAGGAGAATCAAAGTGAATTCTGGAGAAATGGTTTGGTCCCAGAAGAAAGGAAGCCTCACGATCCTGTAAAGCATTGGGGACTTTGTGGGTGGAACTAAAAGTAGAATTGGGAATGTTCTGTTGTGGTTTTAGGGTGTAAGGTGTCCGTGATTACAGAATGTAGGCTAGAATTTTCCAGTCCCCCTATGGTGGGGGTTTCTGTGGTGGAGGCGGCTCACCATTGGTCATTGGCTGGATCTTCTGGTCCTGCTGTCAGTGGCAGTTTATGTACCTCACCTGCCCCACAGTGGGGTCAACCTCAGCAGGACTGTAAGATCCCGCCGCGGGGGCGGGGTGGGGGGGGGGGGGGGGGGGGAGGGCTAGAAAATCCCACCCAGAGAGCGGAATTTTCCCATCCCACCGCCATGGGAATCATAGCGGGCGGGGCAGGACCATGCAAAGGTCCGTTGACTTTGGGCGGGATTTTCTGGTTTTGGGCCAAGCGCGGCTGGAAAATCCTGCCCTTCGTGCTAAATTAATTGTGCTTGCTTTGTTTAATTCTTGTACAGTAAAAGTTTTTGTTTAAAATGTAAAATCTTGTGGCGTTTTACTTTCAGTTAATGACTGGGAGTTCAAATTTCTTTTCCAGACTGCTGGTTTCTACCAAGATTGTAACAGTACACAATGGGGCTAAATGAGGTGACGATTTCTTTGTCTCATTGCTGATAGAAGACATTGCGCTAATCACCAGCTAATGTGATAGATAGATAGATAGATAGATACCCTACAGTGCAGAAAGAGGCCCTTCGGCCCATCGAGTCTGCACCGACCACAATCCCACCCAGGCCCTACCCCCATATCCCTACATGTTTTACCCACTAATCCTTCTAACCTACACATCTCATGACTCTAAGGGGCAATTTTAGCACGGCCAATCAACCTAACCCGCACATCTTTGGACTGTGGGAGGAAACCGGAGCACCCGGAGGAAACCCACGCAGACACGAGGAGAATGTGCAAACTCCACACAGACAGTGACCGAAGCCAGGAATCGAACCCAGGTCCCTGGAGCTGTGAAGCAGCAGTGCTAACCACTGTGCTACCGTGCCGCCCAATGTGCTTTGTTACCCTGGAAATGTGAACTCATCTTTGCAGTAGTGTTAGTGACTGTGTTGCAATTCACTTTATCAATTGATGAGCCACATTTGATTTCTTGGAAATGGCACATATATATTTTAATCTGAGTGCAGAGATTTATGGAATCTTGTCTGGAATGCAGTTAGTATCAGTATAGTTTATTTGACATTATATTTCAGAAAACTGTTCTTCCTCAGAGGCTTTTTATGGCTTATGTGCTACATGAGGTGAGCCTGTTTTTACTGCTCACCATTACTTTAGCAAAAATATCAGTTTATTGGTAACCTCTGCAAGTTTCATTGCAGTTACCCCGGTGTGCTCATCCACATTACCCCAGCCTTAGCAGTAAAAGAGGAAATAGTGGGCTATTGGTGAGTAGAGGACTTGAACTGAAAAATAAGGCTTTATTTTCTCTTCTTTATCTGTATTCCAACCACAAAAAGCATTCCGGACTGACAACATTTACAACTCGTTTAGAATGCGCCAGGTGGTAAATTCTGCTTAAGCAATCCCAGATAACATTCGGCAAAGTTTAACTCGGAACAAGTAAAGGTTTTCCGGGATGTGAGTGGTAGGATAAGAATTTATTTCAGTAGTTGTTGACCAAATTGAAAAAGCAGAAATTTTTTTCTGGAGCTTTAGATAAGGTGAACAACATATCCCTGCATCCTAAGTGGTTGTATTTGTCTGCTTATGGGAGGACAGCAAAGGAAGGAAACCTCATGCTGATGCAGATAATGGCTTTTGTTGTTATTTTTCAAGCAGTGAAGAAATTTCTGGTAGTTCAGAATATTATGTAGGTATAAATGCAACTGCTCTCACAGAGTGGGAAGACTTAAGTGTGGAGTGGCACAGTGGTTAGCGCTGCTGCCTCGCAGCACCAGGGACCAGGCTTCGATTCCTGGCTTGGGTCACTGTTTGTGCGGAGTTTGCACGTTCTCCCCGTGTCTGCGTGGGTTTCCTCTGCGTGCTCTGGTTTCCTCCCACACTCCAAAGATGTGCTGGTTGGGTTAATTGGCCATGCTAAATTCTCCCTCAGTGTACCGGAACATGCGCCGGAATGTGGCGACTGGGGGATTTTCACAGAAACGTCTTTGCAGTGTGAATGTAAGCCTACTTGTGACTAATAAATAAACTTTACTTTAAGCCTGCCATTATTTGATCCTTTAATAGGCATTTTGTAACATATTTATGCTCCCCTCTACCACAGTTTGTGAGAGAGAAGTTATGCATTTACTCATCTTTCTCATGCTATGTACTTTTTGACTTTTGTTTTTGAAAGGATCTTACTGATCTATTTTTCCATGTATGGCAAATGGTACCAACAAGTGGATTCTGGCATGATTGGTTCAGTGAAATTGATAGTTATTTAGGTAAATGCCTTTTTGTTTCAGGAGAGACTGATCGGTAATCTCGAGGCAGACCTGAGTCTACTCTCATTTTGTAAAGTTTCTGGAACTGATTTGAGAAAAAACTTTTTACTGATCTGCAGGTTTCACATGTTGCTGCCAGTCACTGACTATCCCATTGGCTTAAATCTCAGGAGTCATTCGGACATCAAAGGATGAACATTCAGGAGCTGTAAATCAGGGAAGGTACTGAGAATGTACAAGTGAACATTTTAAATCATGTGGATTCATTCATTTCCAAACAGAAACAGTTTTTTGGAATGGACTAGAAAATGTGTTTGTGCTTCCCTCTGTCACGTTGTGTTTTCAGGATGAAAGTGGTGCACAGGGTACAGGAGAGACATGATTCTGTTACTGAACTGATAGTCCAGACGTCTGGACGAATGATCCAGAGACAAGAGTTCAATCCCACCATGACAGCAGGGAAATTAAATTGCACCAATTAAATACTCCTGGAATAAAAGTCTGGTCTCAGTAAAGGTGACGCTGAAACTACTGTATTGCTGTAAAGGCACACCTGGTTCATTTAATGTACTTTAGGGAAGGAAATCTGCCACCCTTATCCAGTCTGGTTGATATACTCTCAGCAACGTTGTTGAGTCTTAACTGTCCACTGAAATGGCCGAGTAAGCTGCTCTAAGTTGCATTGAAAAGGGAAGATTAGCAGCAGCTTCTGAAAGACAATGAGGAATGGGTAATGAATGCTGGCCTTGCTTCAAATGGCAAGGGTTCCACTATCTATCAGGAACTAGGTGGACATTTCTAACTTTCTGTTTACCATGTGTCATAGAGTCATAGAGGTTTACAGTATGGAAACAAGCCCTTTGGCCCAACTTGTCCACGCCGCCCTTTTTTTTTAAACCCCTAAGCTAATCCCAATTGCCTGCATTTGGCCCATATCCCTCTATATCCATCATACCCATGTAACTATCTAAATGCTTTTAAAAGATAAAATTGTACCCGCCTCTACTACTACCTCTGGCAGCTTGTTCCAGACACTCACCACCCTCTGTGTGAAAAAATTGCCCCTCTGGACACTTTTGTATCTCTCCCCTCTCACCTTAAACCAATGCCCTCTAGTTTTAGACTCCCCTACCTTTGGGAAAAGATATTGACTTTCTACCTTGTCTATGCCCCTCATTATTTTATAGACCTCTATAAGATCACCCCTCAGCCTCCTACGCTCCAGAGAAAAAAGTCCCAGTCTATTCAGCCTCTCCTTATAACTCAATCCATCAAGTCCCGGTAGCATCCCAGTAAATCTTTTCTGCACTCTTTCTAGTTTAATAATATCCTTTCTATAATAGGGTGACCAGAACTGTACACAGCATTCCAAGTGTCACCTTATCAATGTCTTGTACAACTTCAACAAGATGTCCCAACTTCTGTATTCAAAGTTCTGACCAATGAAACCAAGCATGCCGAATGCCTTCTTCACCACTCTGTCCACCTGTGACTCCACTTTCAAGGAGCTATGAACATGTACCCCTAGATCTCTTTGTTCTGTAACTCTCCCCAACGCCCTACCATTAACTGAGTAAGTCCTGCCCTGGTTCAATCTACCAAAATGCATCACCTCGCATTTATCTAAATTAAACTCCATCTGCCATTTGTCAGCCCACTGGCCCAATTGATCAAGATCCCGTTTCTGTGATTGTCGAAGTTCTGGGGCAGAATGTTTTGGCCGTTTACTCCCCGCTGCTGCTGCAAGCGAGGACAGAGAACTTGGCGCTCAGCCAAGCCGACCTTCAGTGCAGTGGGAGCAGTGAGAATGACGATTGTCCTTCAGTATTGCTATCATCATGTCAATGACACATTTACACTGAAATAAGAGGCTGACACAAGAGTGGACCAAAGTCGGGAGAGGGGAAGGCCACAGCTGCGGTTACTATGTGCCTCTGTGTGCAGGACTGTATGGAACAGAACATTGGAACTTTACAAGGAGACCTTATGTGAGGAAAGGGATGGGCAATAAATGTTCCCCTAGCCAGTGACGTGTCACATCCTGTGAATGAATAAATAAAAATATGCAATTACAAATTGCACAGCTAAATTCAATGTTACCTCTCTCTGAAATGTTTGAGAAAGATCAGAATATATCTTTGTTGTGCATTGATTTTTCAGCCTTGGTGACCAGATTTAGAAACACAAATTATTAATCTCTTATCCTTATCCTGCTCACTTTCATCAACAACTGCAATGTATATACTTTCATTGCAAAATACTATTTTATATAGATAGCAAGCAGAATACCAGATAGAAATGAGTTTACAGTTAAGAGGATTAGGACCAGTGATAGTGCGCATCATTAAAGTGTTCCTCTGAGTCAGCGCTCACTGTGTAAGGTAATTGCAGATGGTTCAGGCACACATTTGTAACAATGAAGCCTCAGGTCACAGTGAAGACCACATGAGTTTCAGTTACGTACACCGCACAGATGTGTGGATGTGATTATGGGCTTTCCCACTCCAAACAGTTCAGATGTGGGTTAAAATGACAGTTGCCACAGGTGGGCGAGGGTACAGCACATGCGGTAAGAACTACCTTAGACTGAGGGAACTCTAATGTGATTGGATCGTTTCTAGGTCATTAGAAGAAGCTGCATTGAACAGTCTGTCAGGTGTTTAATGCCTCGAGTGTTCCAGTGCAGGATCGTTACCTCTGCGCAAATCCAACAAGACTATCCAAAATATTAACGCAAACCGATGTCATCAATAAAATGTGGTTATGTCTGGATCCAACGGTGATAGAACCGTGTTACTACCTGAACTGACCCCACAGGGTGAGAGGTCGCTGAAACATCTATTACAGCATCAAATATAATAACTGGTTCCATTTGAATTGGACCAGAACCAATAATCAATTCCCATTCTCTTTTATAAATCAAGTTTTGTAATTAATAATTTTTATTTTTAAAAAGCTTTAAGATGACTTAAGTCATATTTTTATATCCAAATGAAACTAAATTTGGAGAATGTTGCATATTGAAGAAAATGCTACTTGATTCCAGAACTTAAGCATTATAGAATCCCTACAGTGCAGAAGGAGGCCATTCTGCCCATCGAGCCTGCACCGACCACAATCCCACCCAGGTTCCATCCTCATAACCCCACATATTTACCCTCCAAATCCCCCTGACACCAAGGGGCAATTTAGCATGGCCAATCCATCTAACCTGCACATCTTTGAGGTTTAGGGGTTTATATTTTGTTGTGGTACCAACCCTGCTGTAATACAGCATTGTGAATGTGTGACAGAAAGGATCTGTTGCCTTTACAAATGTTTAATTTCAGACCCATTGTAGGCTCACAATGGAACCCACACTCGCTCTCAGCAGAAATGGGACAGCTTGGTGGAAGAGAGCTGAATTGGGTGCAATTCCTGAGGTCTCAAAGCATGTTGGCACATTACAAAACGTTACCAGGATGTGTGCCATGTTGAAGATGTGAGGCTGAAGTTGTGCCATCTCCACTCTCATCCATGTGTTGAAATGTTATGGGGAAGTTCAAAACAGAGACCTTTCCTGATGTGGATTCATCCCAGATCCCAGCTGTCATTGACATGCCAAAATCCTGGTGTATTCTGAGGGTCACAATTTCTAGGCCACATTTAACTCATAATAACGGGATGGAAATGTCTCTGCAGCATTGCAGTGTTCCCAAGTGTAATTTCCTTTAGTAATCTCAAGTTAGTATTTAGATGTGCACTTGCGATGCCAAGACATACAAGGCTATGGGCCAATGGAATTAGAATAGTTTTGTGGTTTGTCTAACTATAGGGTTCGTGGTGGGAGATATAGGAAGGATATCAGAGGTAGGTTCTTTACGCAGAGAGTGGTTGGGGTGTGGAATGGACTGCCTGCAGTGATAGTGGAGTCAGACACTTTAGAAACATTTAAGCGGTTATTGGATAGGCACATGGAGCACACCAGGATGATAGGGAGTGGGATAGCTTGATCTTGGTTTCAGATAAAGCTCGGCACAACATCGTGGGCCGAAGGGCCTGTTCTGTGCTGTACTGTTCTATGTTCTATGTTCTATGTTCTTTGACTGGCACAGGTGCGATTGGCCGAAGGGCCTTTTTCTGTGCTGTGTACATCAATCACTCCATGGGTGGGATTTTCCGGCCACGCTCACTCCGAAACTGGAAAATATTGCATGAGGTCAATGGACTTTTCCATGGTCCGCCCCTCGCCTGCTACAATTCCTGTGGTGGGTGGAACGGGAAAATTCCCCCCATGGCTTTTGATTTGATTTATTATTGTCACATTTATTAGCATACAGTGAAAAGTATTGTTTCTCGCGCGCTATACAGACAAAGCATACCGTTCATAGAGAAGGAAATGAGAGAGTGCAGAATGTAGTGTTACAGTCATAGCTAGGGTGTAGAGAAAGATCAACTTAATGCGAGGTAGGTCCATTCAAAATTCTGACGGCAGCAGGGAAGAAGCTGTTCTTGAGTCGGTTGGTATGTGACCTCAGGCTTTTGTATCTTTCCCGACAGCAGAAGGTGGAAGAGAGAATGTCCGGGGTGTGTGGGGTCCTTAATTATGCTGGCTGCTTTGCCAAGACAGTGGGAAGTATAAACAGAGTCAATGGATGGGAAGCTGGTTTGTGTGATGGATTGGGCTTCATTCACGATCCTTTGAAGTCTCTTGTGATCTTGGACAAAGCAGGAGCCATACCAAGCTGTGATACAACCAGAAAGAATGCTTTCTATGGTGCATCTGTAAACGTTGGTGAGAGTCGTAGCTGACATGCCAAATTTCCTTAGCCTTCTGAGAAAGTAGAGGCGTTGGTGGGGCTTTCTTAACTATGGTGTCGGCATGTGGGGCCCAGGACAGGTTCTTGGTGATCTGGACACCTAAAAACCTGAAGATCTCAACCATTTCTATCTTGTCCCCGTTGATGTAGACAGGGGCATGTTCTCCACTACACTTCCTGAAGTCGATAACTCTAAGCTCCCGAATAGTTTTGTACTCCAGACTCATCTGTATCTTTTGACATGAATGTCCACTAAAGTTGGAGTCTTACCCAGGGTGTAAACATGGTGTAGAAAATGAAAATGTAATTTTAATGTATTGAGATATTCTTTAAAATCGGCATTGTTTGAGAAGGATTTTACACAGTTCTTAGTTCACCTTGCAAGTCTCCTGTACCATACCAGAACTAGGAGTGTGCGAAACAAGGTGCAAAAATTATTAAATGTCTTCTGACGTCCAGAGGTAGCTTGCTGGTTCCACAGGTATGAAACTGGGTCATGCTGTGCTGATTGGCCAGATGCTGGGAGCCAGGCAGCCCTCATGAAGGGCTTGATAAAGGAAGGTGTGATTGGACAGGAGAGTTGTGTCGAGTGATTGGGAGTGGACTGAGCAGGGCTTTGGGATTGCTGTTTGTACGAGAGCAGCCCTGAATCTACTCTGCAGCCTATGCAACATCAGTATATCGGACCTGAGGTTTGGTACCTATCAGTTTCCAGATGGGGGTCTGAGCAATGCAACTGCAGAAGTTAGTGGGATAATAAGTGAAGATAGTGGAAGAGCCTATTCTTGTGATAGGAATAAGTCCATATTTAAGTAGTCTCTTGGTAGTACAGACTTGAGTGTTACTGAAAAAGAGAAATGCTGCCAAAGTTTTTCATCTTGCACTTATCAGGACAGATTTGCATGTTTGCCAGATCTCAAAGAAAACAACAATTCATGGACTCTGATTGGTAGAGGCAGTTCTTTGGAGCATTCTCCATGCCAATGCTTCGATCAATTTAAGTCCACTTGCCAACCAATCACCATCGTCTTGTAATGCAGTATGAATTATTCCCATTACAATTGGCATTCTTGTGATCTGTCCTGATGAGTGCCAGATGAAAAGCTTTAACAACATGTCTCTTTTTTCAGCAACACTCAAGTCTGTTTTGGTAACAGGTCATTCTCCCTGAAGATTTATGTGTTAAATTTTGTGAATTTACTGTTTTTTTGTCTTCAGATAATATAGAGATTTGGTTCAGAAAATATCTAGAACTAAATGGAACAACATTACATTGGACAATTCTCATCTACATGCAAGGTTGAAACTTGAGAACAGTAGAATATGTAAAAGCAAATTAGTTGAATTTAAGATATCTTGCATTCCAATCTGGACAACTTTCTGCGCAATGAGAGGACTACGAGCTAGATCCATTATCACAAAATAAGCTTGAATATTAAAATTCTTCTGTGGCTTTCAGCAAAATAAAATTGCCCATTTTTTAATAATGAATGATGCAAATGGTGACATTGGAATATTTGGGTGGGAATAAAACAAATGGAAACCATTGTCAGACCAAACCAAAAGCACTGGTATTGATATAACAGTGAGGAATGGTTTTGTTGGGCTGGGCGAGAATGACACAACACAGAAAGGCCAATGTCCACACCCATCCTTTGGAATTTAATCTTATCTAATGGTTGAGAGTTTTTTCCCAGGGTGGAAGAGTCAATTACTAGGGAGCACAGGTTTAAGGTGCGAGGGGCAAGGTTTAAAGGAGATGTACGAGGCAGATTTTTTACACAGAGAGTAGTGGGTGCCTGGAACTCGTTGCTGGGGGAGGTAGTGGAAGCGGATACGGTAGTGACTTTTAGGGGGCGTCTTGACAAGTACATGAATGAGATGGGTATAGAGGGATATGGTCCCCGGAAAGGTAGGGGGTTTTAGTTAAGTTGGGCAGCATGGTCGGTGCAGGCTTGGAGGACTGAAGGGCCTGTTCCTGTGCTGTAATTTTCTTTGTTCTTAGTTCTTTGTAACAACCATAATTTTCTATAAGTGATTGTTGGATCTATAATAAATCCCTAAATGTGTTATCCAAGATATCAACAAGTCTGTGATGAGTGTCTTCTGATATTTATCCCATGAAATAACATAACATAATAACTGTTCCTGAAGATAGCAAGAAGTCTCACAAAACCAGGTTAAAGTCCAACAGGTTTATTTGGTAGCAAAAGCCACTAGCTTTCGGAGCGCTGCCCCTTCGTCAGGTAAGTGGGAGTTCTGTTTTTTACTCCCACTTACCTGACGAAGGAGCAGTGCTCCGAAAGCCAGTGGCTTTTGCTACCAAATAAACCAGTTGGACTTTAACCTGGTGTTGTGAGACTTCTTACTGTGTTTACCCCAGTCCAACGCCGGCATCTCCACCTCAAGATAGTGCCAGAGAGAGGTGACTTCTTGCAAGCTGTGCCCAGCATACGTTCTAATTCTATCTTTTACTCTCATTCTATGCTTCTAAAACTTCACTCTAATTCTTTTACACCCTAGCTATGACTGTAACACTACATTCTGCACCCTCCCCTTTCCTTCTCCATGAACGGTATGTTTTGTCTGTATAGCGCGCAAGAAACAATACTTTTCACTGTATGTTAATACATGTGACAATAATAAATTAAAACATTGAAGTAGATATTCTTGATAATCAACTGTAAGTTACTTCACAAGCAAGCTTATAGTAATGTAGCCACAAATGTTAATATTTCAGTTTGAACTTCATCATAACAGAGCTCAGCATCTCTGTCACTGTCTCGACAGTACAAATGACCCAAAAGTGAATATCACTACCCTGTAAGATTCATAATTTATGAAATCATGAATTCATCGATTAGATTAAATCTTGTGATCACTTCCTAATATTCATCATTCTACATGTAAACCATCTGATTAAATTGCAATTCTGAGGCAAGGTTTACTGTCTTGGATTCAGATGAAACTGAGTGATTTACCAAAATAAATCAGATTCCAACTGATGTTGACTTTAATCTAGAAAGTGACTCATGTTGTTCCAAGACATTATTAATGTTAGGATTGGGATAATTCCTGGAATTGTGAAAGATAATTATCACTTACGAAATAATCTCTGAAGTGGTATCTAATATCTGGAAATTTGGGTTTGTTACATTTTTAACTTGTTTGTTCTGAACCAATTCGCATTTCACTTGATTTGATTTGATTTATTATTGTCACATGTATTAGCATACAGTGAAAAGTATTGTTTCTTGCGCACTATACAGACAAAACATACCGTTCATAGAGAAGGAAAGGAGAGAATGCAGAATGTAGTGTTACAGTCATAGCTAGGGTGTAGAGAAAGATCAACTTAATGCAAGGTAAGTCCATTCAAAAGTCTGACAGCAGCAGGGAAGAAGCTGTTCTTGAATCAGTTGGAACGTGACCTCAGACTTTTGTATCTTTTTCCCGATGGAAGAAGGTGGAAGAGAGAATGTTCGGGGTACGTGGGATCCTTAATTATGCTGCCTGCTTTGCCGAGGCAGTGTGAAGTGTAGACAGAGTCAATGGATGGAAGGCTGGTTTGTGTGATAGATTGAGCTACATTCACAACCTTTTGTAGTTTTTTGTGATCTTGGGCAGAGCAGGAGCCATACCAAGCTGTGATACAACCAGAAAGAATGCTTTCTATGGTGCATCTGTAAACGTTGGTGAGAGTCGTAGCGGACATGCCAAATTCCCTTAGTCTTCTGAGAAAGTAGAGGCATTGGTGGGGCTTTCTTAACTATAGTGTCTGCATGAAGAGACCAGGACAGGTTGTTGGTGATCTGGACACCTAAAAACTTGAAGCTCTCGACCCTATCTACTTTGTCCCCATTGATGTAGACAGGGGCATGTTCTCCTTTATGCTTCCTGAAGTCGATGACAGTCTCCTTCGTTTTGTTGACATTGAGGGAGAGATTATTGTTGCTGCACCAGTT
The DNA here is from genome assembly GCF_964213995.1 of Mustelus asterias. Classification (NCBI taxonomy): domain Eukaryota; kingdom Metazoa; phylum Chordata; class Chondrichthyes; order Carcharhiniformes; family Triakidae; genus Mustelus; species Mustelus asterias. The sequence goes on along the minus strand of NC_135809.1, from coordinate 138,723,349 downwards.
CACCAGATTCTCTATCCCATTCCTGTTCTCTGTCTCGTCATTGTTTGAGATCCAACCCACTGCGGTGGTGTCGTCAGCAAGCTTGAAAATCGAATTGGAGGGGAATTTGGCCGCACAGTCATTGGTGTATAAGGAGTATAGTAGGGGGCTGAGAACACAGCCTTGTGGGGTACCGGTGTTGAGGATGATCGTGGAGGAGGTGTTGTTGCCTATCCTTACTGATTGTGGTCTGTGGGTTAGAGGTTCAGGATCCAGTCGCAGTGGGAGGAGCCGAGGCCTGGGCCACGGAGTTTGGAGATGAGTTTCGTAGGAGTAATAGTGTTGAAGGCTGAGCTATCGTCAATAAATAGGAATCTGACATGGTGTCTTTGTTATCGAGGTGCTCCAGGGTTGAGTGCAGGGCCAGGGAGATGGCGTCTGCTGTGGACCTGTTGTGACGGTAGGCAAACTGTAGTGGATCCAGGTAATCCGGATAATCACTATTGGTTGATATCATTATTATGTAGAGACAATAGCTGACACGTGCCCCCTCAATTAATACTGGGTTCCTCACTGTTCTTGATCTTTTTCAAATCTAAACGGTGTTCCATCTCCAGCCTTTCAGAGAAATACTTTCATCTGGGGAAAGAAATATGGAAAAGAGAGGAACAATCGCTTTTCCTTTTTGAAAACATTTATTTTCGCAGCTGCTTTAATGAGGATGAAATCAGAGAATGCTGCAATATTTGTCAAATAGTAGCTAAAATGAAGTATGGGAATTGTAAACCTTCACAATGGCAAATTATTCAACAAGTCAAAGATAAATATGGACTGGGTGCATTTTGGGGATTTGTAATTATCCTTTTTTGGACAGTTAACAACATGTTGGTTATTATCAGGCATTTGACACTTTCTTTAAGTATTCATGTCTTTATCTACCACCCAGACTGCTGATGTTTGTAACAAACCAAATTCTCTTATGTGGTATTTTGCAAACTCAGATGTAAATCTCTTTTGAAAGCACGCTAAATACTTTGTGAAAGGTTGCAGTATCTCTTTTCCAGCACTCTTCACAGGAATTTCAGTTTAGTTTCAGGAATTGAGATTAAACTTGACAATGATTGCTGCGCTGTTGAGTTTTGCTTATTGTGATGACATTTCAGCAAACAGAACAAAACAGTTTTGAAATTACTCAGCTCCAAACAAAAGTGAAAAATCACATTTTGTTGCGCGTGTATTTTCAGACAAAGTGTCGAGCTCCTGATCCCCCCCCAGCCCAGGATAAAACCCTCCTGTCTGTGTCTCCATACCAGCTGCTTATTGGTGATTCCAACAGGACTTGCACATTGAGCATGGTCGACAGAATGGACCATCTCCATCAGATGTGCTCCATCCAGTGGCTGAGATTGGAACTGACAAAACAATCACCAGAAATACTCCGCAGAAACGGCAACAACCTTTTGTCAAAACTGGTGAAATTAGAGATTAAATAGTTTGTAAAGAAGTGAAAAGGGGAGAGTGGGAACCAGAACAAAAGGGAAGATCTGTGATAGGGTGGAAAGGAGGAGAGATTAAATGACATGTTCATGGTGCAAGGCCAAACGGAATGGGAACGTGTTTATGAGGTTCATAAAATTGGGACTGTGTCTTTAAGGTAAAATGAAGGGGGTCATGTGACCTCTCCTGACAACAAGCCTGGGAAGGTTGAATGTTGGGTTATAAAGAGCTGTGCTGTAAATGGTCCATTTAGCAGGGGTAAATATGTGGGGTTACAGGGTTAGGGTCTGTGTGGGATGCTCAGTTGGAGAGTCGATGCAGACTCGATGGGCCAAATGGCCTGCTTCTGCACGGAGGAATTCTATAAATGCAAGCACTCCATAGTACTGTTCTTTCCGGCGTGGTTTGTATTCATGGCATGCACTTTATCACAATGGCAATACGGAAAGCTAATATTGTTCAACCAAAAGGGTTAGATTCATAGTCCGTCCCCCCCCCCCTGCCCCCCCCCCCCCCCCCCCCCGGCGCCCCCCTGGCATGTCTGAAATTGTGAACCTTGTAAAATACAAGGCTGGGACCTTCCTGCTGCCTTTCTGCCGACCCCGATTGACCTGTGTCCCATCCTACAGCAGCTGGGGGAGGATGCATAACCATGCCCCTAACCCCCACTCTGCCCTTGGCCGACTGAGGCCCTTAAGCAGTCAGTTAATGGACATTGAAGTGCCCCATTCCACCTCCATCGCTATTGTACCTGCAGCAGGGGAGGCCCACACCAGGTGGCCACCCCAGCAGCTTTTATTACCTGGTGCATTGGGAAAGTTGGTGGGGGTGGGGGTAGGGGTGGCGATCTCCTTTGGGGGTCCTTACGCCCATCGGAGGCCCCTCCCATGGTTATACTCCCCTTTATCCTTTCCACTCGCCCCTCAAATCCAGCGCCCACCCTTCCCCTATCACTGGGGTCTGCCCGCAAGGCATTGCCAATGTCCTGGGCTTGGTCTGGCATGATGTGGAGATGCCGGCGTTGGACTGGGGTAAACACAGTAAGAAGTCTAACACCAGGTTAAAGTCCAACAGGTTTATCTGATAGCAAATGCCACTAGCTTTCGGAGCGCTGCCCCTTCGTCAGGTGGAGTGGGAGATCTGCTCATAAACAGGTCGCATTCCAATCATTATTCTGTAAATTGAGTTTGTGTCTCTATCTGCCCTGTTAGTGAGCAGACCTCCCACTCACCTGACGAAGGGGCAGCGCTCCGAAAGCTAGTGGTGTTTGCTACCAAATAAACCTGTTGGACTTTAACTTGGTGTTGTTAGACTTCTTACTTGTTCTGGCATCCATGCCCTGCTCTTATTTGGGGGCTGCCTGCAGGCCCAGGAGTGGTCACTGCTTGAATCTGTTGTTGCTGGCACTGGTCGGCAGCTCCCTCGGGTGGGACTTGCCCCACAAGGGCAGAACTCTCGGCCTGAGACAATCAGCACTATTTCCAGCATTAAATAGCTGTGGGACAGTCGGCTTTCAGTCGGCGGTCTCTCTATCAACCTTTTTGTGGGGGGTGTGGGATGGGGGGTGTGGGATGGGGGGTGGTGGGGGTGGGGGTTGGGGGGTGGTGGTGGGTGGGAGTAGGGGGATGTGTTGGGGGTGGGATAGGGTGTGGGGGGTGATGGGTGTGTGTGGGGGGGTGGGGTGGGGGGTGGGAGATTGGGGGTGGCGGGTGGGTGTGGGGGGGTGGGATGGGGGATTGGGGGTGGCGGGTGGGTGTGGGGGGTGATGGATGCGTGTGGGGGGTGGGGTGGGGGATAGGGGAGTGGCAGGTGGATGTGGGTGGGGTGGAGTGGGGGGTTGGGGGATTGGGGGTGGCGGGTGGGTGTGGGGGGGTGGGATGGGGGGGATAGGGGGTGGCGGGTGGATGTGGGTGGGGTGGAGTTGGGGCATTGGGGGTGGCGGGTGGGTGTGGGGGGGATAGGGGGTGGCGGGGGTTGCCGCTGGTATAATCGCTCAGGAATGTCAGAGCCCCGCACCTTATTCTCAAATTAAAGGACGGAACTCCCATTAAAAAACCCTCTGAAATTAGCCTTCCTTCCTTTCCCTGAAAACATCCCAAAAACCAGTCACTTCATTGGTGCGTGAGCTAATCTGCACTTTCCCAGCCTCACTCGGGATGGTAAAGCATTGGAAGCCAGGAAGAATTACAGGAATTTCAGCAGGAATAATTTCAATCTACAAACCAAGTTCATCTCCATAAAGCGATCGCTGTGACAGAGTGAAGATTGCAAAACCGTTCCGTGTCGTTAACGTATTATTTCACTGAAATCAAACCTTGACCATGCTGCCTGATACGGATTCACTCGGTTAATTCTGGACTAATCAGCATTCGCTTTCAGCATCGATCTCTCCCTCAGAAATATGGATGTTTTTAGCTTGCACCAGATGGTGGCAATCTTGTCCAATATCGAGCGATGGTGGGATTGTTCCAGTGAACCCAACGCAAACTGGAGGAACAGCACCTCATCTTCCCATTGGCCACTTTACAGCCTTCTGGACTGAACATTGAGTTCAACAACTTCAGAGAGTGAACTCTCCCCCCCCACCTTCACCCCATTCCCATTCATTTTATTTTGTTTCATTTCATTTTTTCTTATTTTTTTCATTTCTTTCATCGTTTCATTTTTAAATAAATCATGCATTTGATCTTTTTTCCACTCACCGTGGCCTCTGGATTCTTTGTCAGTTCTCCCCTCCCCTCTCTCACACGGACAGTAGAAATATCACCCTATTTTCAATTGTCTTTACTCTGACAAAGAATTATCCAGACTCAAAACATTGGCTCGATTCTCTCTCTCTCCACAGAGGCTGTCAGACCCACTGTGAATTTCCAGCATTTCCTGTTTTTGCTTCTGTGTTTTAGACAAACTCAGTCAGCTGGTTTTCTGACACTCTGCTTCACAGAGTCTGCCGGGGGAAATTCACGCCAAGGGGATTCACGCCGGGGGAAATTCACGCTGAGGGGGATTCACGCCGAGGGGGATTCACGCAGGGAGGGGGATTTACACCGAGGGGGAGGGGATTCACGCCGGGGGGGGGGATTCACACCGAGGGGGAGGGGATTTACACCGGGGCGGGGGGGGGGGGATGGGGGCGGCACCGCACTGCACCGTGTATATTTGCTCAAATATGAGCGGAAGGACAGAAGATTGGGAAAAATTTAAAGAACATTAAAGAATGACAAAATGATTAATAAGGAGGAAATAAACTAGAGTATGAGACAAAGCTAGTCAGTAATAGAAAGAAGGATCATCAGAGTTTTTATAGATATTTAAATAAGAAAGGAGATAACAAAATGAGTGTTGCTCTTATAGAATGTACGCCTGGGGAATTAGTCATGGAAAGTAGGGTTCCGGTGGGTGGATTTTGTATTTGTCTCCACCATAGAGAACACCAGTAACATCCCAGGAATAGTAAATCAGGAAACAAAGGGAGGGAGGAACTCATGGTGCTATAGTGGTTAGCACTGCTGCCTCACAGCTGATCTAACCCTAACCCTAATCCTAACCCTCACCTGATAAAGGCGCAGTGCTCTGAAAGCTTGTGGCTTGTGCTACCAAATAAACCAGTTGGACTTTAACCTGGTGTTGTGAGACTTCTTACTGTGCCTCACAGCGCCAGGGACCCAGATTTGATTCCCGGCTTGGGTCACTGTCTGTGCGGAGTCTACACGTTCTCCCCGTGTCTGCGTGGGTTTCCTCCAGGTGATAGTCATAGAGACATAGAGGTTTACAGCATGGAAACAGGCCCTTCGGCCCAACTTGTCCATGCCGCCCTTTTTTAAAAAACCCCTAAGCGAATCCCAATTGCCCGCATTTGGCCCATATCCCTCTATACCCATCGTACCCACGTAACTATCAAAATGTTTTTTAAAAGACAACATTGTACCCGCCTCTACTACTACCTCTGGCAGCTTGTTCCAGACACTCACCACCCTCTGTGTGAAAAAATTGCACCTCTGGACACTTTGAATAGAGTGGCTAGAGTGAATGTTGGACCCTTGGAGGACGAGAGGGGGGAGTTAATAGTGGGAAATGAGGATATGGCTGAGTCTTTAAATAAGTTTTTTGTGTCGGTCTTCACGGTGGAGGACACAAATAGTTTGCCAAATATTAACGACAGAGGGTTGGCAGCAGGAGAAATACTTAATACGATTAATGTTACCAGAGAGGCAGTGCTGGGTAGACTAATGGGACTGAAGGTGGACAAGTCCCCGGGTCCGGATGGAATGCATCCCAGGGTATTGAAAGAAATGTCAGAGGTAATAGTGGATGCGTTAGTGATTATTTATCAAAACTCGTTGCATTCTGGGGTAGTGCCGGTTGATTGGAAAACGGCTAATGTTACGCCGCTGTTTAAAAAAGGAAGGAGACAAAAGGCGGGTAACTATAGGCCGGTCAGCTTAACGTCTGTAGTAGGGAAAATGCTGGAATCCATTATTAAGGAGGAGATAGCAGGGCATCTGGATAGAAATGGTTCGATCAATCAGACGCAGCATGGATTCATGAGGGGAAAGTCGTGCTTGACGAACATGTTGGATTTTTATGAAGATGTGACTAGGGCGGTTGATGGAGGAGAACCGGTGGATGCGGTGTTTTTGGATTTCCAAAAGGCCTTTGATAAGGTGCCCCATAAAAGGCTGCTGAAGAAGATTAGGGCACACGGAGTTGGGGGTAGTGTGTTAAAGTGGATTGGGGACTGGCTATCCGACAGGAAGCAAAGAGTCGGAATAAATGGGTGTTTTTCCGGTTGGAGGAAGGTAACTAGTGGCGTGCCGCAGGGATCGGTACTCGGGCCGCAACTGTTTACCATTTATATAGATGATCTGGAGGAGGGGACGGAGTGTAGGGTAACGAAGTTTGCAGACGACACAAAGATAAGTGGAAAAGTGAATCGTGTGGAGGACGGAGAAGATCTGCAGAGAGATTTGGCCAGGCTGAGTGAGTGGGCGAGGATATGGCAAATGGAGTATAACGTTGAGAAATGCGAGGTTATACACTTTGGAGGAAATAATAACAAATGGGATTACTATCTCAATGGAAACAAATTAAAACATGCTACCGTGCAAAGGGACCTGGGGGTCCTTGTGCATGAGACGCAAAAGCCCAGTCTGCAGGTACAACAGGTGATCAAGAAGGCAAATGGGATGTTGGCCTATATTGCGAGGGGGATAGAATATAAAAGCAGGGATGTCTTGATGCACCTGTACAGGGCATTGGTGAGGCCGCAGCTGGAATACTGTGTGCAGTATTGGTCCCCTTATATGAGGAAGGATATATTGGCATTGGAGGGAGTGCAGAGAAGGTTCACCAGGTTGATACCGGAGATGAGGGGTTTGGATTATGAGGAGAGGCTGAGGAGATTGGGTTTGTACTCGTTGGAGTTTAGAAGGATGAGGGGGGATCTTATGGAGACTTATAAGATAATGCGGGGGCTGGATAGGGTGGAGGCGGAGAGATTCTTTCCACTTAGTAAGGAAGTTAAAACTAGAGGACACAGCCTCAAAATAAAGGGGGGTCGGTTTAAGACAGAGTTGAGGAGGAACTTCTTCTCCCAGAGGGTGGTGAATCTCTGGAATTCTCTGCCCACTGAGGTGGTGGAGGCTACCTCGCTGAATATGTTTAAAGCGCGGATGGATGGATTCCTGAGCGGTAAGGGAATTAAGGGTTATGGGGATCAGGCGGGTAAGTGGTACTGATCCACGTCAGATCAGCCATGATCTTATTGAATGGCGGGGCAGGCTCGAGGGGCTAGATGGCCTACTCCTGCTCCTATTTCTTATGTTCTTATGTTCTTATGTATCTCTCCCCTCTCACCTTAAACCTATGCCCTCTAGTTTTAGACTCCCCTACCTTTGGGAAAAGATATTGACTATCTTGCTGATCTGTGCCCCTCATTATTTTATAGACCTCTATAAGATCACCCCTCAGCCTCCTATGCTCCAGAGAAAAAAGTCCCAGTCTATCCAGCCTCTCCTTATGACTCAAACCATCAAGTCCTGGTAGCATCCTAGCAAATCTTTTCTGCACTCTTTCTAGTTTAATAATATCCTTTCTATAATAGGGTGACCAGAATTGCACACAGTATTCCAGGTGTGGCCTTACCAATGTCTTGTACAACTTCAACAAGACATTCCAACTCCTGTATTCAATGTTCTGACCGATGAAACCAAGCATGCTGAATGCCTTCTTCATCACTCTGTCCACCTGTGACTCCACTTTCAAGGAGCTATGAACATGTACCTCTAGATCTCTTTGTTCTGTAACTCTCCCCAACGCCCTACCATTAACTGAGTAAGTCCTGCCCTGGTTCAATCTACCAAAATGCATCACCTTGCATTTGTCTAAATTAAACTCCATCTGCCATTCGTCAGCCCACTGTCCCAATTGATCAAGATCCCACTGCAATTAGAGATAACCTTCTTCACTGTCCACTATGCCACCAATCTTGGTGTCATCTGCAAACTTACCAACCATGCCTCCTATATTCTCATCCAAATCATTAATATAAATGACAAATAACAGTGGACCCAGCACTGATCCCTGAGGCACACCGCTGGTCACAGGCCTCCAGTTTGAAAAGCAACTCTCTACAACCACCCTCTGGCTTCTGTTAAGAAGCCAATTTTGTATCGAGTTAGATACCTCACCCTGGATCCCGTGAGATTTAACCTTATCAAAGGCCCTGCCAAAGTTCATGTAGACAACATCGACTGCACTGCCCTCATCCACCTTCTTGGTTACCCCTTCAAAAAACTCAATTAAATTTGTGAGACATGATTTTCCACTCACAAAGCCATGCTGACTGTCCCTAATAAGTCCTTGCATCTCTAAATGCCTGTCGATCCTGTCTCTCAAAATACCTTCCAACAATTTAGCCACCACAGATGTGAGGCTCACTGGCCTGTAGTTCCCAGGCTTTTCCCTGCAGCCCTTTTTAAACAAAGGCACAACATTTGCCATTCTCCATTCTTCAGGCACCTCACCCGTGACTATCGATGATTCAAATATCTCGGCTCGGGGACCCCCAATTTCCTCTGTAGCCTCCCACACCCCCTGGGATACACTTCATCAGGTCCCGGGGATTTATCTACCTTGATGCGCTTTAAGACTTCCAGCACCTCCTTCTCTGTAATATGTACACTCCTCAAGACATCACTATTTATTTCCTCAAGTTCCCTAACATCCATGCTTTTCTCAACAGTAAATACTGATGTGAAATATTCATTTAGGATCTCATCCATCTCTTGTGGATCCGCACATAGATGACCTTGTTGATCCTTAAGAGGCCCTACTCTCTCCCTTGTTACTCTTTTGCCCTTTATGTATTTGTAGAAGTTCTTTGGATTCTCCTTTGCCTTATAGAACATAGAACATAGAACATAGAAAGCCACAGCACAAACAGGCCCTTCGGCCCACAAGTTGCGCCGATCACATCCCCACCTCTAGGCCTATCTATAGCCCTCAATCCCATTAAATCCCATGTACTCATCCAGAAGTCTCTTAAAAGACCCCAACGAGTTTGCCTCCACCACCACCGACGTCAGCCGATTCCACTCACCCACCACCCTCTGAGTGAAAAACTTACCCCTGACATCCCCCCTGTACCTACCCCCCAGCACCTTAAACCTGTGTCCTCTCGTAGCAACCATTTCAGCCCTTGGAAATAGCCTCTGAGAGTCCACCCTATCCAGACCCCTCAACATCTTGTAAACCTCTATCAGGTCACCTCTCATCCTTCGTCTCTCCAGGGAGAAGAGACCAAGCTCCCTCAACCTATCCTCATAAGGCATGCCCCCCAATCCAGGCAACATCCTTGTAAATCTCCTCTGCACCCTTTCAATGGCTTCAACATCTTTCCTGTAATGAGGTGACCAGAACTGCGCGCAGTACTCCAAGTGGGGTCTAACCAGGGTCCTATAAAGCTGCAGCATTATCTCCCGACTCCTAAACTCAATCCCTCGATTAATGAAGGCCAGTACGCCATACGCCTTCTTGACCGCATCCTCCACCTGCGAGGCCGATTTAAGAGTCCTATGGACCCGGACCCCAAGGTCCTTCTGATCCTCTACACTGCTAAGAATGGTACCCTTCATTTTATACTGCTGCTCCATCCCATTGGATCTGCCAAAATGGATCACTACACACTTATCCGGGTTGAAGTCCATCTGCCACTTCTCCGCCCAGTCTTGCATTCTATCTATGTCTCGCTGCAACTTCTGACATCCCTCCAAACTATCCACAACACCACCTACCTTGGTGTCGTCAGCAAACTTACCAACCCATCCCTCCACTTCCTCATCCAGGTCATTTATGAAAATGACAAACAGCAAGGGTCCCAGAACAGATCCCTGGGGCACTCCACTGGTCACTGACCTCCATGCAGAGAAAGACCCCTCCACAGCCACTCTCTGCCTTCTGCAGGCAAGCCAGTTCTGGATCCACAAGGCAACAGCCCCTTGGATCCCATGCCCTCTCACTTTCTCAAGAAGTCTTGCATGGGGGACCTTATCGAACGCTTTGCTGAAGTCCATATAGACCACATCCACCGCTCTTCCTTCGTCAATGTGTTTGGTCACATTTTCAAAGAACTCAACCAGGCTCGTAAGGCACGACCTGCCCCTGACAAAGCCGTGCTGACTACTTTTGATCATACTAAACTTCTCTAGATGATCATAAATCCTGTCTCTCAGGATCCTCTCCATCAACTTACCAACCACTGAGGTTAGACTCACCGGTCGGTAATTTCCCGGGCTGTCCCTGTTCCCTTTCTTGAATATAGGGACCACATCCGCAATCCTCCAATCCTCCGGAACCTCTCCCGTCTCCATCGACGATGCAAAGATCATCGCCAAAGGCTCCGCAATCTCCTCCCTCGCCTCCCACAGTAACCTGGGGTACATCCCATCCGGTCCCGGCGACTTACCAACCTTGATGCCATTCAATAGTTCCAACACATCCTCTTTCTTTATGTCCACATGCTCGATCCTTTCTGTCCTCCGCAATCCAGCAGTACAACCACCCAGATCCCTTTCCACCGTGAATACCGAGGTAAAGTATTCATTAAGCAGCTCCGCCATTTCTAACGGTTCCGCACAAACTTTTCCCCCTTCACCTTTTAAGGGTCCTATGCCTTCACATCTCATCCTTTTACTCTTGACATATTTGTAGAAAGCCTTGGGATTCTCCTTAATCTTACCCGCCAAGGTCTTCTCATGACCCCTTCTCGCTCTCCTAATTTCCTTCTTAAGCTCCTTCCTACATCGCGTATACTCCTCTAAATCCTTAATACCTCCTAGCTCTCTGAACCTTCTGTACGCCTCTCTTTTCTTATTCACCAGGTTCATCACAACCTTCGTGCACCACGGTTCCCGTACCCTACCAACACCCCCCTGTCTCATCGGAACGTTGTCATGCAGAGCTCCAGACAAACATTCCTTGAAAATCCTCCACTTTCCTTCGGCACTTTTCCCCAAGAATGCCTCCTTCCAATTTACCCGTCTAATTTCCTCCCTGATGACACTGTATTTCCCTTTACTCCAGAGAAACACTTTCCTAGCCTGCCTGACCCTATCTCTTTCCAATGCTTATCTGCCAAAACAATCTCGTGTCCCCTTTTTGCCCTCCAGATTTCTCTCTTAACTCTACTCCTGCACCCCCTATACTCTTCAAGGGATTCACTTATTCCGGTTTCCTCCCACAGTCCGAAAGATGTGCTGGTTAGGTGCATTGACCCGAACGGGCACCGGAGTGTGGCGACTAGGGGATTTTCACAGTAACTTCATTACAGTGTTAATGTAAGCCTTACTTGTGACCAATAAATAAACTTTAAACTTCAAACTCAGGACAATTAGAATCACCAGAGAAGAGGTGCTGAGCAAATTGTTGGCTCTGCAATCTGACAAATCCCTGGCTCCAGATAAACTTCACCCGAAAGGCTCTGAAAGAGTGGAAGTGGCCAATGAGATCGTTGATGTATTGGTTTTAATTTTCCCAAATTCCCAGGATTTGGGGAACGTTCCATTAGATTTGAAGATAGCAAAAAGGGAGGGAAGCAGAAAGCAGGAAACTAAAGGCCAATTAGTCTAACATCTGTCATGGGGAGAATGTTAGAAGCCGTTATTAAAAATGTTCCGGCAGGGGATTTGAAAAAATCCAAGGTTATCAGGCAGAGTCAAGGTGGTTTTGTGAAAAGAAAATCACGTTTAACCAAATTACTGGGATTCTGTGAAGGTGCCACAATTTGGAGTCTCTTTGTTCTTCCATGTGGGTTTTTATGGGAAAGGGAATAGAGTTTTTAAACTTCTCACAGAGGATCACCTCGGTAAGGTTTTTACAGGTGGACGCTATTTCAAATGGCTGTTCCCACTGGCTGAAAGAAAGTTGCTGAACTCTTTTGAACTCAGTGGGCAGGATTTTCCGGGCACGCTCGCCACAAGCCAGAGGTCAACGGCACTTTGCATGGTCCGTGTCCCGCCTGCAACGATTCCCGTGGCGGGCGTGATGGGAAAATTCCATCCAATGTTTGTTTGGCCTTTTTTGAAGAGTTCAGAGTTTTTGTTGCTATCAGCTCCCAGTATCAGCTCCGAGCATCAGCTCCCAGTATCAGCTCCCAGTATCAGCTCCCAGTATCAGCTCCCTGTATCAGCTCCCAGTATCAGCTCCCAGTATCAGCTCCCTGTATCAGCTCCCAGTATCAGCTCCCTGTATCAGCTCCCAGTATCAGCTCCCTGTATCAGCTCCCAGTATCAGCTCCCAGTATCAGCTCCCTGTATCAGCTCCCAGTATCAGCTCCCTGTATCAGCTCCCAGTATCAGCTCCCTGTATCAGCACTCAGTATCAGCTCCCTGTACCTGCTCATAGAGTACCTATGACTCTATGACCTTCTCCCAGTACCAGTATCAGTATCAGCTTGTATGTGATTAGGATAGTTTGATGACGTCTCATTGAACAATAGGAAATGAACCTCATGGGCTTTTCCTGTTAGTTTTGCAGTAACAGGGTCCATCCCTCCACTGGCCTCTTCAACTGTTTTGCAATCTTTTCAAATGAGAAGAAAAATACTTCCACATCTCTCTTATCGATCTTTGGTATGAACTGAGATTTGGGTCTGGATTTCTCTCCCGTTGGGTGTACACACTCAGTGGGTCTGGAAGAGGATCCGAAATGCATTCCTGGCTGTGGTAGGCCCCTGGTTGGCCAATTCACAGCCATTCAGCATAAAATGCGCTCTGTGGAAGGCTGAGTGATGGCGGGAGGACGAGCACCAACTACAGGGTGGATGTGGGCTGGTGTTTCTAACATGTTCCCTCAGGAGGGCAGTCATTGCAGTGCTGTCTCAGTGACTTACTGACCCTGGAAAAATAAGTTTCAATGTCATAAGCCACCAGTGTCTGGCAGCACAATCAGGATGTGGAGCTCAGTCCCTGGTCAGACTTGTGAACATTATTTGAGCTTTGACAATTCATCCCTCCATCCTTGTCTCCCTCTCTCCTCCTTATGTTCCTCTCTCTCCCTTTCATTTTCTTAACACCAGGTTAAAATCCAGCAAGTTTATTTGGAATCACGAGCTTTCAGAGCACTGCTTCACTCACCTGATGAAGGGGCAACGCTCCGAAAGCTCGTGCTACCAAATAAACCTGTTGGATTTTGACCTGGCATTGTGAGACTTTTTACTGTGCCCACCCCAGTCCAACGCCGGCATCTCCACATCATTTCATTTTCTTGTGATTTCCTTTCTCTTTCTTTCTCCTATTGTCTCACCCT